>NC_091066.1:64623593-64925411 GCF_000393655.2 Nicotiana sylvestris
TAGCAAGAAGGAGTATCAAGTTAAAGGTAAATCAAAAGGAAACTTGGATAGATGGGATAGCTTGGTAGTAGGATGAATCGGTATGGTAAGGATATGATTAGTTCTTTGAATGCTTATGAGGTAATGAGTTTCTATGGGTATTTCGCGGCAATGCTCTTGGGTTTTAGTGGCTTGCGTAGCTCGGTTGAGTTAGAAGGACTCAGTCCTGACGATTTAGATTTGTGCAAATGAAATTCGGAGAGCTCTAGATGGTTTCTACCATAGTTAGAGAGGTATATTTTTCCTATTGGCATGAGGAGCATGACATGTATAGTGATTTTCTTCTAGATGGGATCAACGGGAAGTTCTTGGATAGTGGAGTACATAGTTTCTTGTGGCTAAGAAAGGATATGAAGCTCTCGTGGTTATCTTAGGGTGGTACGGTTTATGCAGTATGTTGTGTAGGATTTAGATTTGCATGTGTAAGGACACGATTCACATTTGAAAAGGAATGTCACAAATTCTTAGATAGCATAGGCAGCTTCAGGTGACTAGATAAATGAGATCACTGATTGGTGTGGTTTGATGAGGGTATAACATTTTAGAAAGGGCAATGTGTTTGAGTTATAGATGCTTTATTGGTATTGCGACACTATCTTGTATGTTCGACGAATGATATTTAGTTTGCTTGGTGGCTTAGAAGAATTATAGATGTACCTCTTATGAGATGATTGGTACTAGAGGTGTGTTATATATGCGAGCAGAGGAAATGGGATCAGATATGATAATTCATGTGCTTTATGGAGTTTGAGACTGAAAGGTCTCATAAATAGGTTAACTCGTGGTTGTGGGCGGTAAAGATGTAGGTAAGTTAGTCAGATGATAGTATGTGCTATGAATCAGTCATTGTGAACCTTCGGAGGATTATTTATCTGTTGTGGGTAACTAGAGTTGATATGTGGTTCATTGGTAGGCCTATATGGATGTGTGTTCAGCATCGAGACAGCTTTGTTGACTTCGAGTTGCTATTGGTGAGGGATGTGTTGATTCGGTTATTATTGAGCTATTAGTAATCAGGGGGATCTATGAGTTACTTTTCTGTGTTGCGAGATGTTAGGATTTGTTGGTTATAGGCACATGTGGTACGGTGTTATTAGGGCCTCTCAGTGGAATTCGAGCGGGAAGAGTACTGGGTATTGCTCGGTGGATGGCGTATCGGTTATGTCCTTTCGAGTGGTGTGGTGTTATGTAATTGTTTCGCTGTGGTTATGAAGATCGCTTTGGCTTTAGACATCATATTGCACGCGGTTGTCGATTTTGAGCATAGTGACTTAAGGTATTTTCACGTGGACCAGTGTTTGGATGAGGTTGCGCATTGGAGCGAAGCTATGTGGAGGTATGATCCTGCGGGTTAGATTTGTGTGGTCTGTTTCTATGATATGCGACATGTTCTCAGCATTGTGTGTGGTCTTTAATGAATAATATCACCAGAGTAATTATGTTGGATTAGATGAGATCGTTGGGGTCTTTAATGAATACAAACAGATTCGATTTTAGCATGTTAGAAGGATAATATCGAGGTTCGGCTCAGAAATTTGCTACGGTCTTTGCCAAAGGAGAAGTGACTTATTATATGGTACCTATTGAGTGTAAGTGTGAGCGCTGACCGGTAAGAGTTGAGTCATTAGCGACTGAGAGGCTTGCCCGAGGGGCTATAGATATACACGTACATGAGTGATGCTTTGCCTGAGGGGCCTGTTTATGAGATTACTGTTTTTCACTCCTCCTTAAAGCGAGTTTTTATCGAATGTGTTGATTTAATTACTACTTTCACTCATCTTTAGACCGAGCCTCTATTGAAAATGTTGAACAAATACTTTAAACAACTTTCATTTAAACTGAAGTTTTTAAGTTAGGAAATGGGTAAGAATTTCTGTTTTGCCGAGGGGCTGTATACGAACTATGTTTCGCCCGAGGGGCCGATTATGAATCTCATCACTTTATATATATATATATATATATATATATTCATTAAGCCTATATTGAAAAGGCTAGAAAGATAATTTTTAAAGGATTTTTCTGAAATTGGGAGTTTAACACTTAAATGATTTGAATGGTATCCTGATTTGGGAACATGTTGTAATCAATGTGGTACTATAACGTGGTTGACGTGTTTTCTTACTGCTCAGTCTTTATTTACTCTTATTACTTACTGGGTTGGAGTACTCACATTACTCCCTGCACCTCGTGTGCAGATTCAGGTATTTCGGAACCTGGTAACGGGTGTTGATTGCTTAGAGGCGGAGTCATCGGAGTTAGCAAGGTGGCTGCACGATGTTCGCAACACTGTTTTCCTTCCTCTTATTTTCATTTATATATTTAGTATATTTTTAGACTCGTGTTGTATTCAGACCCTAGTAGATGCTCATGACTATTGACACCCCGATGTCGGGTTTGTGTAATTATTCCGCACTTTTCTTTTAATTTCTTTCTGAGATATTGGTTTTAAAAAAATAGCTTTTATTGGAAAATTGTTGATTCGGGAGTTGTATCGGCTGGTCTAGTTTCACGATAGGCGTCATCACGACCGGGTCGATTTTTGAGTCGTGACAGAGATGGACTAGTGATACTTTTTATCGAAGATTTAACCTAAATAGTTATATACTCAATGTTTAAATTAAAAATAATTGTTGAATCCATGTATATAAGTATATAATTAATGTATATTCTATTTGTACATTAACTTAAAAGATAAACAGTAAAAAGATCTTTTTTATTGGAAGCCAATAGGAGTCATGAGTCAATTTGAGGTGAATCGCAACTTTACTACTCCTATAAGAATATTTCACAATGCAACCCTTTTTCTTTCTCTTACCTCACTGAACGTAGGTTGCATTAAAAAAGTAAACTAGCCAACTCAAAAATTACATTACTAAAATCATGCACCATAAATGTCTGTGTATACACTATCCTCTACCTCATGGTAGGGATGAGGTCTACATACACACTACTCTTTTCAGAGCCCACTAAGTAAGATTATACTGAATTGTTGTTGTTGTTGTAAAATCATGCACCATAAATGTGAGGCGAATTTAAGATTTTAATTTGATAAATTTAATTTTTACTCACTCCTTTTTAAATTAGATTAGGTAATTTTCTTTTTAGTATGTTCCAAAATAAATGACACATTGCTAAATTTGAAAATAATTCAATTTTAAATTCTTCATTTTAGAAGTTTTTATAACCACACAAATATCATGGCTCCACAAAGCTTTTGCCTCTTAAGCTTTTAAGACCACGTTTCAAAAGTCTTATTCTTTTCTCTTAAATTACGTGCCGAGGTAAAAGTACCTCATCTAAATTGAAAATGGAGTGAGTATATTTTAAAATTATAGATTTAACATAACTATTTGTAAAAAAAAAAAAACAGTAGCTTTTCACAAATAAATTCTTGTTATATCCGAGAAAATAACTGAGTTCAGCTGAACTAAGCATAATGCGCGTGTCTGGGAAAAAACTTATGTGCACCTAGTTTCCAGATCAAGTTACGTTTAGTTTCTTCTAAAAGAAGCATTGAACACGATTAAATTGAAAAAACATGTCACCTAATCATAATTAAGCAATCAAATTAAGATTATGCAAATAAATACATGTGATGCACGTTCTCGTATCTTTTAAACTTCAAATTTTCCTTCTTCAATCTTTCCATTTTGGCCCTTTCTCTCTTCATCCTCTTCTTCCATATATTCTTTGCCCCCCTTAGATTTTAGATGCTCCTCTATCTTCTATCCAAACAATATCTGAAATCTCGAGATTAACTGGCTTTAATTTCTTCTGCAAACATGATTCGAAGAGCTGCATTTTTTCGCAGATTAATTGACTCTGCTTCTCTACCATCAAAGGTGAGTCATCTCATCTCTTCCTTGCATGAACCACCAGGGGCGAAGCCACCTTTGACCGCCCTTTATCGAAATATTACGAAAAATTACTATAAGTAAAATATTAGATTTTAGATGTATACAACATGTATCGAACACTCTTTATTGAGAATTTTTATTTATTTCTTTCAAGTCTGAACACCATTGAGGAAATTCCTAGCTTTGCCACCGTGAACCACAACAAGTAACCCGTTTTCTTTCATTTTTTGCGAAATGTTCAAAAACGCGATAATCTTTTGTGACTTGTGACTGTAGATTGGAGCAAGGTACTATACAGCTCAAGTTGCAACTTCTTTACAATCTACTGGTCAAAGGTACGTAAATTGCATTTCAAATCAAGGACTTAAATCTCTTCACTTACTCCTTAAAATTTTTACGTACTCCAGTATTTATTTTAATTAATTTGATATTTTTGAAAATTAATGAGACTTCAATTCATCGTTTTCACTGATTTTGAGTTTGTTGAAATGATGGCAGTGATGAGGAGTCCATTGACATTGATTGGGAGAATCTTGGGTTCCATTTAATGCCAACTGATTATATGTACCTAACAAAAAGCAATGAAAATGGTCATTTCGAACAAGGCCAGCTTAATCCCTATGGAAACATCCACTTGAGCCCCTCTGCTGCTGTCTTAAACTATGGTCAGGTAATTATTCAATTGGGTTTATCAATTATCATCTCTCCTCCATTAAAATTTGTTTCCAAAATATAATGTATATTATAATGGAGTTTAATTTTTATACGTTGACGGTATAAAATAATACAGAATAATGTCACTTAAAGACAATTCCAGGTAACTCTAATGAGTCGTATTCTAGTTGAGAACAATTCAAATTACATTGACACGAAACTGTCAATGTGTGTAACTTAAATCGTATATATTACTCCAAATTTCTAGTAGTGATTCAAAATGCATGCAGGGTCTGTTTGAAGGTACAAAAGCCTATAGAAGAGATGATGGACGATTGTTTCTGTTTCGTCCACATCAAAATGCGATTAGAATGCAGATTGGTGCTGAAAGAATGTGCATGCCTTGTCCTTCCACTAATCAATTTGTAGATGCTGTCAAGCAAACAGCTCTGGCGAACAAGCGTTTTGTAATCATTCCGTGCATCTCTCTGAATATATGACTGTTATGATTTCCTTGGAATTACTATAGATCTAATCAAGTTGTTTATTTGTTGAACAAGAGCAGATTCCTCCTCCAGGTAAAGGGTCTCTTTATATAAGGCCTCTGCTTATAGGAAGTGGACCAATTCTTGGTTTGGCTCCAGCACCAGACTACACCTTCCTTGTCTATGCTTCTCCTGTAGGAAATTATTTCAAGGTCAGTTTATTTCATTTCAAAGTGATAGGATTTTAACCCAATATGCATGAAGACAGTAGGTGCACCCATAGGATAGGCCACATATATACACTGTCTCAATTTCCTCTACATATTTTACAATTTTCATGTAGGAAGGGACAGCGCCATTGAACTTGTACGTTGAGGAAGACCTTCATCGCGCCTCGCGTGGTGGATCTGGAGCTGTCAAAAGCATTACTAACTATGCCCCGGTAGATATATAGTTCCTTCTTCATGAGAATCAAATAATTTTTTTTCTTATATTACAATTTTAATTTATCACTCAGTTTGAAATAATTAACTATGGTTGACTTATACTTTTCACATAGGTTTTAAATATGTATCATTTCAAAAAATTTAAAGAAGTTATGCCTGAATTCATACTGAAGGTTAGGCACGTCAACTCTCATATTCCGAACGACTTCACATAAAGTGGCACGGGAGAATAACTTGAGATATTGTAATGCAATAATAAATTAAGAACAAATTTTCTTTAGACCATATATTCTTAAACATTTTCAGTTTTGGGCCATATATGCAGGTTTTGAGAGCTATAAAGAGTGCAAAAGAGAAAGGATTCTCAGATGTATTGTACCTTGACTCTTTAAATAAGAGATACATTGAAGAGGTCTCTTCTTGTAACATTTTCCTTGTGAAGGTATTCCTAATTACATCTATCACATGATCAATTAATATTCTGATATTTTATAAACTAAAATTGATATAGAATTAATTAAACAACAATATTCTTAGGGAAAAATCCTTTCAACTCCAGCAGCAAGTGGAACTATTCTTGAAGGAGTGACAAGAAAAAGCATCATGGTCATTGCACGTGATCTTGGTTACCAGGTTTTGTTTAAATCTTGACTGTTTAAACAACTTGATATATAGTATTCAAAAATGATTTTCTAAGGAAATTAATTATAAGTCCTAGCCAACTTGGTCCAGGTGGAAGAACGTTTGATTGATGTAGATGAATTGACTAATGCTGATGAAGTATTCTGTACGGGAACTGCAGTTGGTGTTGCTTCCGTTGGTAGCATTACTTACAAAGGCAAAAGGTACGAAACTTCATTTATAAAAGAATTTAATTTTTATAGGCCCACAGTAACATTAAATATATACTCATAACTAAGGGTACGTAGAACGAGATGGTTCGGATTTTTAAATTACCAAACCAAATCAATTGTAACGGGTTATTAAATTTAAAGACCAAATCAATCAATAAAAGTCGGGTTTTTTAATCTCGGAATTTTCGGGTTTTTGAGTTCTTTTTTTTCATAAAGTCTTCATAACACAAAATATAGAATTTGTACTTCAAATATTTCTTTAATCCAAGTAAAAAAAACAATTATATAATGTATTTTATTAGAAAATAATATAAAGTATGAGATGAGTCATGATATTGTATTAAAATATTTAATAATAAAGATACTAAAATCGCATAAACAATATTATAACAAGCCATAATAAAAATGAACATAATCTAAAATTACTAAGTTGCTAAAATAAGTACGACTAATAAATACTACTATTATTTACATGACTAAACACTAAAAAAAAAGTTATGCATTTTATCTAAATTATGGAAAAACTTAAAAAATAGATATTCAACACTATGGTCATTTCTAGTACACTTTGAATTGAATGACTTTTGTTAGCCGTAATATTGATTTAATTTTGGTTTGAACTTTATTTGAGTTACTAATATTTATGGAGTATAAAACTTATTAGAGCATTTAAAAATTATAAGTCCAAACTTAAAATAATACATTAAAAGATAAAACTATAAAAAAGTTTAAGAAATATTTACAAATTACACTACAATAAATACTTTTTTTATATTTAATATATTTAAAACTCCTATACATGTAATGTCGAGTTGATTTGGTTTCGATTTAACTTTTTTTAGTTAAAATCAAACCAAACCAAACCAATTATGGTCGGAGTTTTTTTTCCAACACCGAACCATGCATAGTCGGATTTTTTTTTCTAAGTTTGACTCGAATTATCGGTTTGATACGATTTGTCGGTTTTCTTTGTATACCCATGTTTCTAACCATCTATAGAAACTATAAAGATACCATCTCTTTAATTTCCATGTTCTGAAAGCATTAGGAGTAATTAGAGTTGTCAAAACGAACCAACTCAGTCCAGTCCAAGCCTCGTGGGCTTTTAAATTTGCTAGGCTTGGACAGACCGGCCAGCCATATGAATGGGCCTTAAAATGGTTAGCTCAACCCAGCCCTAAGAAGGCCGCGAGCTAGGGCGGACCGGCCCTTCAATTTTTTTAGAATTTTTTTTCTATAAATCCATAAATATTTTCTGTGACATAGTCGATTAATCTTGTAAACAACTTCTGTTCGCTTAGAGCGTACAAAAAACTTGATATTTGACAAGGATCTCGTAATTGAAATGCAAATTCTCTGTCTTTATCTCTTCTTTTTTAAAGTTAAATAAATATTTTCTTAATACTTTTCTTTCATTTTCCTCCGATTCAGGGATTGCTTCAATAAGTTTATATGTTGAGGTTTTTTTAATTTAGGATTAACGTCATTTGCTGATCATCATTATAATCCATAAAAAATTTAAAATTCCTGAAATTTGTAAGTGGTCAATTTTTTTTTCTGTGTGTATTTAAATTGATCTTTTTCTATATTAAAGGGCAATTTAAATATTAATAATATATTAAAGTAATCCAAACTGATCATTGGCCACTTAATAAAGTAATATTTTCTTTTGAAAAAAGATTATTATTGATCACCTGACAGCTTGTTTGAATGGTTATTACCTATTGTATTGTATCGTATTGTTACTTTAAATACAATGTTTGTTTTGATTGTTATTTAAATTTTATCGTAACGTATCGTTAAATCCGTCGTTACGTAACGATAAAAAGTGTCATTTATGTAACGACCGATTTAGTGTGGTTGCGTCGTTACCTTATTTTTTTTCTCATCTCGCTCTTCATTATTAATAAATAAATTTTTAAAATCATTTTCCCTATCTTTTTATATAACTAGTCTTTGTGTACGCGCTTTGCGCGTGTACCTATCTCAATAATTAAAATTTTGTTTTTAATTTATCTTTAAATTATAAAATAACAATATAAATTTCTGAAAATGATGAATGTTGATCATGCATAATTATCTCTTTAAAAAAAAAAGAAACTGCCCAACATAAATACTCAATCATCAGTCAATAATTCGACTGAAAATTTATTTCTAATGACGGAAATTAGAATTAGAAGTGTGTATTTGATTTTGAAGAGTCACTATTCAAGTGAGATTAATATTTAAACATATTACTCATACCAAATTTTAAATACTAAGTTGTAGTTATATTCTTATTCATAAGATTTTTTTTTTCAAATGACAAAAAATCAATTAGGTAAAAAAAATCCATGTATGACTGGTCTAGAAGAAGAAAAAAAAAAGCAATAGAAATACATCGTAAATCTCAAAGAATTAACAATCACTATATACTATAAATAAATTCTAAATTAAATGCAAGCCATAATTGTAGTAAAAACCCCCACTTATATTCATCCAAATTTAACCTTATTTAGAAAAATTAAAATATCTTATAAATTATCTTACTGGAATAATTGATAATTATTTTATATAAATCAAAGCATATAAAATTTTATAAAAAGATTTTGACCACCTCCATTATTATCCAAAACCCTATACTTCCTCGTTATTTCATATTTTTTATTATCTCATTTGTTCATTTTGTTTATAATTTATATATAGTTTAAATGTAATATTTATATAAGGTAAAATTTAATTATTTAAAATTCTAAATATAAGAACTTTCAATCCAGTTCAATTAAGGAAAAATTTAATATGCAAAATTTTACTTGATTTTCAACTCCTAAATATTATGTAATTAACTAACTAACTGTTCTAAAATATTAGAAATTATATGTGTGTTGCGCGTGTACCCGTACCATAACAATGAGTAATATTTTTCGCAAATGACGTAAATATTATTTAGAAATATATCTTCCTTATAACATAAAAATTAAAGGAAAGTGTAAGTTTTAAAAAAATGACAATATTAATTTTGTTTAGCTAACTCTATAACTAAAAAAATATTACTCCACATAAATCCTCATATGCCTCATTGTAATTTCGATCCATGAGTTTTGTATTTGATTGAGAAACCCAAACAGAGTAAGAACAATGTAAAATACCTGTAGTATTAATATTTTTCACTTTCAGTTCCTCTATAACCTTTATACTTCTTTTTAGGAAATAAACTAAAAAGGTAATTAATTGCATATAATAAGAATACAGTTAAAATAATGGAATAATAAAGAGAGGATCTTTGCTATTAGAAAGTATTATGAATATGTTTAGTCTATTATAATAGTATTATTATTTTGTATGTATAATTAGTAAGTAAATTTAACATGTATATAAAGAAGGTAAAAAAAAAAAAAAGATTCTAAGTTTTGTTTGACAAGCAGCAAAGTTGCCGAAACCTTACTCATACCAAAAGTGGTTAAGACTTTCCTTCTAATATATTTTTTTTACTCTACGTATAGGAGAAATTTAGAATTTAAAATAATTTGATTCCTTCTTGAAAATATATGTATATTCTTTTCATTAACTTATGTTTTAGGAATTGAAAACAGTTTATTTCCTTCTCTAAAACATACTTTTCTCATTTATTTATGGTAGGAATTTTAGGAATCAATGTAATTTTTTACTTTTCTAAATAAAAGTCCTAAATATTAGGAAAATAATTAAAATAAGTATTCCAAAATATTAGGAAAGTAAATTAAATAATTAATCATATATATATATAAAGATAATTAAATCACTATTTTGTCCCGTATAAATTCTATTTTAAAGGGGTGAAAAAGGCGAACGACATTTCGCTAAGGGCCTTCGTGCTTTTAATATAATATAGATAATTCTACCTTGTATCATAATTTTCTTTATAATATTGCAAGTTTATTCTTCATATTGCTGGTGCATGATATCATGAAACGATGACAAATAATACAGTCTATCCAAATATTGTATTAATCAAACGATACAGTACAATGTAATATAATACGATACATTACATTATGAAACGATATGTAACAACCATCCAAACAAGATGTAAAGCTTTATGAGTTCGTTATTAATTAAGCAAAAGAAAAACTAATTTTGTCATATTACATGCATGTCAAAAATCTAAATTCTAGTTGATATGGAAGGGTAAATGAGCAATGTAGGGTTGGAGAACGAGAACTATAGTTAATAGTTTTTTAATTTTTACGTTTTTAAATATTAAATATTTAATATTTAATTAGTTTTTGGCCTACGAGCTGGCTCAGGCCCAGCCTCGGTCAGGCCTCAAGGGCCAGCGGGCTGACTTGAGCCGGGCTTATAAGGCTCAATTTTAAATAGGCTCAAAAAATCCTAGCCCAATCCAACCCAAGTAGCGGGCTAGTTGGGCTGGTTTCACGGGCCAAATCCCTTTTGACGACTCTAGGATTAATCAATGCAAAGATAACGATGTCCCATGCATGTTAAGATTTTTTTTTTTTTGTGATAAAGGCGCTTGGGGGCACAGATTATTATTAAGCATTAAACGTAAGGAGAGTTATTGCAGTACCAGACTGATCTTATCGAAACAGTCCCTAATTTATCTTTGACGAAGTACTTGTTTGCTACTTTTCCTTTTCTATAGTTTAATTTATTTTTATTTGAATTTTTTTTCTTGCACAGGATTGAGTACAAAGAAAGATCAGAGCAAACAAGTAAGCAACTGTACTCAAGAGTAATCGAGATTCAAAGAGGTGTTATCGAGGACAAGAGGGACTGGATTGTCGAGATCGAATAAGCCTATTTGGCATTAACCTTTTTGCTAGAAAAAATACAACTTACCGCGTTAAATATGTAATTGATACAATTAGAGTTTAATTTCTATACATTAATAATGTGCAATAAATTTAAGCAACAACAAGTAAACGTTCAAAATAAGTGGAGTCAGTAATAAATTTCAACATATTAAATTATACTGATTGTATAAAAAAAAATTATGATAGTATAGAAATCAAATTCTTACTAAGTATTTAACTTTCGATTAGGTCATTGACAAGGTAATGGCAATATAAATTTCAAAATACACATTAATTGATAATCTAAAGAAAGATGATAAACAATATACTACTATTAAGTATTACTCCATAATTTACCATGATATCTATATTAATTGATGCATATTTTATTGGATTTGGAAAAATGATTTGAAATGAGTAATAAATACAATGGGTATAACAGGAAATATTTTTTTATCTTCTTTTGATATGCGTAAAGTAATAAATAAAAATAAAAAATTATTTTTAATATATATGTCAAGCAAAAGTGAACGAAAAGAGTACGTCACCTTTGCTATTCGCGTCAAAGCTTTTACTTCGCAATCAAGCTCTAGCACATGTTCTTTGCAAAGTTCGTCCAACAGGAATTTGCAAATTAGTCCCTAAAAAAGATGTTTTCTCTCTTTCCATTTTGGACATTCTAATTTTTCTTTCTTTTTTTTTTACCATCCAATGTTTAGGATTTATTTGTTCAATTTGTAAACATGTAATTTTTTACTCTTCCCAAAAATTTATCCCTTTTTAATGCTTAGATATTTCTTTTAGTTCTAATATTGTTACTTTGCATATTTTTGATATTTTTGCTTTATTTTATCTTAAATGAAAAATTACAAAAATATTTTATTTATTTTAGGTAATTGAAATTTTGCATAGTTACTTTTAATTTATCTTACTTTAAATAATATCGAAAAGTCACAAAAATAGGGATGATTAGTTGTAGTGTTTGAATTTAATTAGCTAAAATATCTTTGCAATTTTTATCAAACATTTGAAAAAGAAAAAGAAGAAAAAAAAAGAGACAAAAATCTTTATCCCTTGTGACAAACTTTTCACGTGACCACTCACTTGGGACCACTTATTTTTCAACCTCATCAATTCATTTTACCTACATTCACTGTAGCTTTGTCCACAAATTAATCAATGTGCACGTGTTTTTCCTTCATTATTATCATAGCAACGTCACATGCCACATTTTGCAGCACTTATTTTTCTAATTACTAATTTCACTCACACTTTTCAGCTCTATCCAAATAGCCAATTCACTCACTCTCGAGGGACCCACGCGTTTTTTGTTGGATTTCTTGGAACTTTCTCTCCAAGCAAAGAGGAGGCAGGTCACAATTGGATTAGATAGAGGAAAGGGAAACTGAGAGGGGGGACTTTGATAAGGCACGAAACAGAATACATTTGGGGAATCTAAAACAATAGAGGGAGGAACGGATAGAAAACAGAGCAGTGAAAATCCCTATCTCCGCCGCCTTCTTCCTCAAACACCCAATACCCCAATTAGCGTTGCACCACCATCGTAACACCTGTCAAACCTCCTTTTTCCCCAGGGATAGGGAGTTTTTTCAATCAAAATAACATTATTCGAAATGAAATTATTTATTTAATTTTAGAGTTGTCACTTGGAAATAATTTATAGTATTTCAAGTCACCAGTCTATTTTAAATTCCAAATAGAGAAAATTTACTCCGTTTTAAAGTCTGCGAACACAGAAGACCGGGTAAGGAATTCTATTAACCCGAGAAAAGGTGTGAGGCTCTCTTGAGTTCCGTGATTTTAGCACGGTCGCTCAACTTTTAATAATTGGCCTAATTATCTGATTTATTATATGTTTAAAACCTATTGTGCATTTTTAACTTCTAACCACTTTTAATTATTTATGAAATTATTTCTGGAACAAGTCGCGATGTCGTACACTTGTTGTTTTAGTAAACATTGCAAACTGCGCCATATGAAATGCACCCGCGATTTATGACATGTTTATTTTTTATTATTTTTCGAAGTTATAGTCGGGTCACATGAAATGCGCACCCGAATTAGGGATCATGTATCATAATTGTGTCACGGGAACCATACCCATAATTACGATAATTATTATTAATCATGCCTAAAGCAAACTACGATGTTTATATTATTTTTTTCTAAGGTTTGAGATTTCTTGTGAAGTCATTAAGGATGATTGTTGTGAGAGAAGGACTATGATTATTAATAATTTTCCAACCGAACGTAATGGTCTAAGAGGTGACAGAGTATGAGAATGACAAGTTCTATAGTTCATATGAGAATGACAAGTTCTATAGTTCATACTTTTACACTATGCATGCATGTCTTAAACTAACGCAACTAACAGACTAATATGACAAATGGGCTTGAATGAAAAAAACCCGATTTCTGACAATTCAAAACCCTTAATATTAACGTTTCAACTTTGGGTAACAACAAATCACATTGGGCCTCAGCAAAGTATGAAGAATTGGCCTTTCTTTTAGGTAAAAATAACACGGTATGGCCAGTTTTCGGAGTGGTCATTTAAAAATAGTCAGTGTTTACGAAGTCAATGAAAAATAGCCACCATTTTGCTGCAATAAAGACCGGTCCAGTATAATATACTGAAGTTCGGTGCACCTGTGTATGAAATCCAGCATATAATGCTGGACCGGTATACTTTGCTGACTACAGTATTGTATTGGGAAAAAACTGAATTTATTTATTGAAGATGACGTGTCATGACACATGGACTGGTCAAATGGTCAAAACACGGTAATCAACCAAGAAGGCACGGGCGACAACAGATACGGAGAGAAGAAAGTTAAATAAGCACGAGTCGTTATTCAAGAGGCACGAGTTTCGTACCTATATAAGTCATTTAAAACCCCGAAGATCGGAAATGATTGAAGATATGAATCTGATGACGCAAAAGAGTCCAAATTTAGCATTAAATATCAAATACGGTAGAGAATTTGTATTTAATAGGAATGATTGAGTAACGTTTCTTTTAATGTCATTTATTGCTCATAATTGCCTCATTAAGACAAAGGCATTACATCTTCTCCTAGAATCAACTATAAAATGAGAAGGACTCGACATCTGTAGAGAGGAGGATTATTGAGATTTTACTGAAATACAAAGCTATTTACTGCTTTATCATCGTTCTCAAAAATCTTTTATTATTTTTATCTCCTGATTATCAGTAATCCGAATTTCTCTTCGTTTCTAGCTTTGACCAAAGACTCAGATTTTTGGTTAAACAAATTGGTTCCGTTACCGGGAAACTGATAATCTTTTCTTTTAAGCTACGCTCTATCCGTTGTTATCATCATGTCAAACAACAACAACCACAGTGAAAACACCTTGGGAAACCATGAAAATCAAACCCATCAAAATCAAGGAGACCTACCGAACATTGACGTGGTTCCCTCCCCTCTAGATTCACCACGTCAATCTCGTGAAGGCACTCCTGCCCCTGAATCCCGTGCTGATCAACAAGAACAAGCTGAACATTTTGAAGGAGGTGCAAATGAAGCTTTACAAAAGCTAATTGATGCATAGTTCGGCAAAGCTCTTCAGGCTCTAGTTAGTCGATTGCCTGCTGCACCACCCACACCAACTCCTAATAATAATACATTGGAGAATCCTTGTTCTGGTCTTGTTAATTCTGGAAATGGAGGAACCACCAGTGAACCACAGGAAGGGGGACCAGGTAATTCAAATAATTCCTATTTGCAAAATTTAGTTCTAACCTTGCAGAAACAGATTAAGGAACAAAATGTGCGTATTGAGCAAATCCCTGGAGTTCCGCCTGTAATAAAAGGAGTAGACATGGACAGATACTCACAACAACCTTGGAAGCCAAGTGTTGTTCCCCTTCCAATTCCGAAAAAGCTCAAAATGCCTGACATCCCAAAATATGATGGTACTACAGACCCACGTGACCACGTGACTGCATTTACAACAGGCATGAAAGGCAACGACTTGACCAAACAAGAAATCGAATCAGTACTGGTCAAAAAAATTTGGAGAAACACTCACCAAGGGTGCATTAACCTGGTATTCTCTTTTATCTGAAAATTCTATAAATTCTTTTGCTGGGTTTGCAGATTCTTTTATTAAAGCACACTCGGGAGCTCAAAAGGTTGAGAAAAGAATGGAAGATATTTTCAAAATCAAACAAGGGGATTCAGAGTTGCTCAGAGACTTTGTTGATAGATTCCAGCGTGAAAGAATGACTCTACCCCGTGTACCTGACAACTGGGCTGCAATAGCTTTTGCAAGTAATTTAAATGACAAAAGTTCTGAAGCCACGAGAAGACTCAAAGAAAGCCTTCGAGAATTCCCTGCAACCACGTGGAATGATGTTTACAACAGGTACAGTACGAAGCTGCGAATTGAAGAAGATACCATACCTAAGTTTCATCATGAAGAAAGGGGCGGTTCCAGAAGCTCAGAAACCGAAAAAAGATCAGGTAAAAACAGGTACGATCCATATATGGGACCTGCAGGAAAAGACTCACGGTCAAAACAAGATAGCCAGCAATATGATAAAAATCAAGGAACAGGGAATCTGGTTCTTCATCAAGATTCAGAAATGATCGGAACAGACAAGAGTCACGAGATGATGACAGAAGTTTAAAGACAAGGTTCGGCGGATATAACTTTAATGTCACTACCTCCGAGCTCGTGGCTGTTTTGAGAAACATGGGAGATAAGATACGATGGCCAAAAGAGATGCGGTCAAATCCAAATAGACGCAATCCAGATCATTGGTGCGAATTCCACAATTATCACGGGCACAAAACTTCAGAATGTAGATTCTTGCAGAGTGAAGTGGATCATCTATTGAAGCAAGGGTACCTCACTGAGTTATTTAGTGAAAAAGGTAAACAAGCCTATATAAAAAATAGGCAAGAGCCACCAAAGCCTCCTTCACCCAAGAGAACAGTGAATGTGATAAGTGGGGGAGAAGATATTCACGGCATAACCTACACAGCTTCCAACAAGGTTTCTAAAGTAACAATTACACACGGGAAACGGGTACGACAGGTTTTAGAAAATGAAAGTATTTCATTCGATGATGCAGATACCGAAGGAGTGATAACCCCACATAATGACGCACTGGTAATATCTTTACTTGTACATGATACTAATGTAAAATGAGTTTTGATTGATCCAGGGAGTTCCGTAAATATTATACTACTAAGGGTATTACGTAAAATGCAAGCTGAAGACAAAATGATACCCAAGGCGCATACCTTGTCAGGTTTCGACAATTCAAGTATGGTAACAAAAGGAGAGGTAATTCTAACAACTTTTGTTGCAGGTGTTGTTAAAGAAACTAAATTTCAGGTAGTTGATATGGAAATGACCTACAATATGATCATGGGGAGGCCTTGGATCCATGATATGGATGTTGTTCCATCAACTCTACATCAAGTTATTAAATTTTCATCACCGTGGGGGATTCGTCAAATTCGAGGGGATCAACAAACAACGAGGAGTATCAACGCTGTAACAGATACGAGCACCGTAAACAAAGAAAAATAGCAATTACAGGAAATAGTTGAAGGTGTCAGCAATCAAACCTCAACTGAGCGAGAGAAAATAGATTTAGACTCGAGACCTGATACAATTCAAGAACCTGAGGAGAATGAAAATATCAAAACAACCATCGAAGAACTCGAGGCTATGATATTATTTGAGCAATGGCCTGAACAGAAAGTTTATGTTAGAGCTAATTTAAACTCAAACATGCGAGGTATGTTAATTGAATTTCTAAAAATCTAACGTGGACTGTTTTGCTTGGTCCCATGCTGACATGAAAAGGATACCACCGGATGTGATGACTCACAAATTAAACGAAGACCCATCCTTTACACCAATAAAGCAAAAGAAAAGAACGCAAGGGGCTTTCAAAAACCAGGTTATTCAAGATGAGGTCCAAAAGCTATTAAAAATTGGGTCAATCCGCGAGGTAAAGTACCCTAATTGGTTAGCCAACACAGTTGTTGTACCTAAGAAAAATGATATATGATATCGGGGATGAAAAGTATTCCTCTTGTTATACAGGTGGGCGCCTATCTATCTAAGACATAAAAATATTCCGCTCATTATACAGGTGGGTGCCTATTTATCTAAAACTATGAAAATATTCCTCTCATTATACAGGTGGGCGCCTATTTAACTAAGACATGAAAATATTCCTCTCATTATACAGGTGGGCGCCTATTTGTCTAAAAACATGAAAATATTCCTCTCATTATACAGGTGGGTGCCTATTTAACTAAGACATGAAAATATTCTTCTCATTATACAGGTGGGTGCCTATTTATCTAAAAATATGAAAATATTCCTCTCATTATACAGGTGGGCGCCTATTTATCTTAAGCATAAAAATATTCCTCTCGTTATACAGGTGGGCGCCTATTTATCTAAGACATAAAAGTATTCCTCTCATTATACAGGTGGGCGCCTATCTATCTAAAGCATAAAAGTATTCCTCTCGTTATACAGGTGGGCGCCTATTTATCTAAGACATAAAAGTATTCCTCTCATTATACAGGTGAGCCCCTATTTATCTAAAGCATAAAAGTATTCCTCTCGTTATACAGGTGGACGCCTATTTATCTAAGATATAAAAGTATTCCTCTCATTATACAGGTGGGCGCCTATCTATCTAAAGCATAAAAATATTCCTCTCGTTATACAGGTAGGCGCCTATTTATCTAAGACATGAAAATATTCCTCTCATTATACAGGTGGGCGCCTATTTATCTAAGACATAAAAGTATTTGAATTTGTTTCCTCGTTCCTCCGAAAATTTTTTGACAACGGCAGAAAATTTTCTGCCCCGATTTTGGTGACCTTCCTTGTGGCGTGTCTTTCTGCCATCATCAAACTTTTATTTTCCTGTAGAAATCAAAGAAAGTTTTGTTAGTTTTAACATGGTGAGTGATCGTGTCACTCCCGCTGGGGGATGATTTTTCCTTTCCCTTTCCCTTGCTCTGTGCTCCCAAAATTGGTTGGGGATAAAGTTGCTTGCTGGGGATGATATTTCTGCTGGGGGTGATATTTCTGCTGGGGATGTTTTTCCATTTATCCCTTCCCTGGTCTTTTGTTTCAAAACATGCTGGGGGAATCCTCTTCAACTCCAAAACTATTCCCTTAAAAGTTTATTTTCTCTCAGCACTGTAGGGCATAAAATGTTATCATCTGGGGATAACGTTATTGAGGATAAGACTGTTGGGGTTATCTTGCTGCGGATCAGTCCTCTCTTTCTCCTTCTCCCCTTCTGTGATATCTGACCACCCTGGAACTTGGCTAGTGATCTATCGAAATTCTGCTGGGGATCCTCTTGGAACTTGATCCATAAGTTTCTCAACTGTTGCTTTCCAGCTTTTCTCCATGTTCTCCTTAACTTTCTAGGCTGGTTTGTCATTTGGTCTTGCAACAAACGCCTTTTGTCTTATTGCCTTGTCTTTGGCCTATCCCCTTCGCATTTTGCTTTGTACCATTTTGGCCACTGGTAGTAAACTCTGAAGAATCCTTCTCAAAACAAATTTCTGGAAAAATCTTTTTAGACAAAGAAATAAAAAGATAGAAAGAGAGAAAAATCTTTCTGAACAAACGCTGGGGGAGAAGAAAAGGAAAGAACTTATCTGGGCGGTATGACTGGTCCCAACGATCATGTCGTGCATTACGGATTAATCGACCCAGTCTATTTGTATCAATCAATCTTCCTGATGGCCTCATTTTCCGGGAATGACCAGACGCCCAATTTTTGCCATATGCAGATTCTTTCTGCCGATCTTAGCTTGTCGCCTCATAGTGCCCTTCGAGAGGTTTTCACTAATAAGACTCTCTCGTTTCTCTCAACTCCCGTCGCCTTATGGTGTCTGTGAAGGTTTTCACCGATAAGACTCTCTCGTTTTACTTCTCTCATCTTTCGTCGCCTTATGGTGCCCGTGAAGGTTTTCACCGATAAAACTCTCTCATTTTATTTTATTTTTTCAGCGGGGGATTGGAGTGATGCCGATATGACTCTCTCTTCTGGAGATTCTTTTCGGGTATCAATTCATTTCCTGTTTATGATCCTCTTCTTTGCTGGGGATCAGTGTATTATTCTCGGCTTTCATTTGCCTGACTTGGCACCTCTCGGATACTGATCGGGAGGTCTTTTTGGACATCACATGTAGGTTTTTGTGTGGGGTTAAAAGAAAAGGCTAGCAAAAATTCAAAAATAACTTTGATGGGTGAAACATTACAACTCTTGGAATCAAACCTCTTTTGAAACTTTAAAACATAACTTCTGCCCCAATTTTCTTGCTTGGGGGATTTTTATTTTTTTTGTTACACTATGACCGAGCCGTGAGGCGCCTACGTATCCTTCTTTGAGGAATCAGGTCAAACGTAGTTCCCATGATTCCTTTGTTTTTCTTATGACCTTTATCTTGTTTTCATTTTTCTTTTCTTTTTCCATATATTTTTCCCATTAGTGACTCCAAAAGAGGGGTATGAAAGAACAAATAAGGCTCAAAGGGGGAAGCAAAGGTTAAAAGTGTTTGGATAGAAGAAAGAATTGCCTCCATCATTTCATTATCCGATAAGTATCAAGTACAAACAAATGAACCAATAACTATTATAATCAAAGAAATTATGCATAATATCTTTTGACTGCATCAGAATTGATAGCCATGTCAACGCATCTTCCTTCGATAACTGTCAGACATAAGGCGCCGTTGGATAACACTCTGGTTACAACATAAGGCCCTTGCCAATTTGGGGCGAACTTGCCTTTTGCTTCGATCTGATGTGGGAAGATCCGTTTCAATACTTGCTGCCCTACTTCGAATTTTCTGGGGTGCACCTTCTTATTGTATGCTCTTGTCATTCTCTTCTGATACAACTAGCCATGACACACTGCTGCCAATCTTTTTTCATCTATTAAGTTCAACTGCTCCATTCGAGTTTTGACCCATTCATCGTCGTCAATCCCGGCTTCAGTGACAATTCGGAGGGACGAAATTTCGACCTCTGCTGGTATTACTGCTTCAGTTCCGTATACCAATAAATAAGGAGTTGCACCTACGGAAGTCCGGACTGTAGTGCGATAACCCAACAAGGCAAAGGGTAATTTTCATGCTATTGTCTAGATCCTTCTATCATCTTCCTCAGCATCTTCTTGATGTTCTTATTGGCTGCTTCAACTGCTCCATTCACCTTGGGACGATAGGGGGTGGAATTGCGGTGTGCAATCTTAAACTGTTGACATACCTCCCTCATCAAATTGCTGTTAAGATTTGCACAATTATCCGTGATGATCACTTTTGGGACCCCAAATCTGCAGATGATATGGGAGTGAACAAAATCCACCACTGCCTTCTTGGTTACCGACTTGAAAGTTTTAGCTTCAACCCACTTGGTGAAGTAGTCGATGGTCACCAGAATGAACCTATGGTCGTTGGTCGCTGCCGGCTCAATAGGCCCAATGACATCCATGCCCCATGCGACAAATGGCCATGGCGCTGACATTGTATGCAATTCTGTCGGCGGAGAATGAATCAGATCTCCGTGTATCTGACATTGATGGCATTTCCGCACGAAATTGATACAATCATGCTCCATAGTGAGCCAATAGTACCTTGCTTGAAGAATCTTCTTTGCCAATACATATCCGCTCATATGTGGCCCACAAACTCCAGCATGCACCTCTGCCATAACTTTCGTGGCTTGACGACGTCTATACATCTTAGCAATCCCAAATCTGGGGTTCTTCTGTACAACACTCCTCCACTGAGGAAGAAACCATTTGACAAACGCCGAATGGCTCTTTTTTGGTCTCTGGTGGCCTGCTCCGGGTATATCCCCATCTTAAGGTACTCCTTTATGTCATAAAACCATGGCTCGCCATCCACTTCATCCTCTACCATTTTGCAATAAGCATGCTGATCACGAACCTGAATGTGCAATGGGTCGACATGAATTTTATCGGGGTGGTGTAACATTGATGCTAAGGTGGCCAATGCATCGGCAACCTCATTGTGAACTCTTGGGATGTGTCTGAATTCCACTGATCGAAATTGCTTGCTCAGATCGTGCAAACATTGTCGATATGGTATGAGTTTCAAATCCCGCGTTTCCCATTAACCCTGAATCTGATGCACCAGGAGGTCCAAGTCTCCCAAGACCAAAACGTCCTGGACATCCATGTCTGCAGCTAGTTGCAGACCCAAAATGCATGCTTTATACTCGGCCATGTTGTTGGTACAATAGAAACGTAGCTGAGCTGTAACAGGATAGTGACGTCCTGTTTCAGAAATGAGTACCGCTCCTATTCCAACCTCTTTCGCGTTTGGGGCTCCATCACAGAAAATCTTCCAACTTGGTTCCTCGGGTAATTCCAACTCACCTATATGCATTACTTCCTCGTCCGGAAAATACGTCCTCAATGGCTCGTATTCTTCATCAACGAGATTCTCAGCCAAGTGATCGGCCAGTGCTTGGGCTTTCATGTCCGTCCTCGTCACATAGACGATATCAAACTCTGTGAGCAAAATTTGCCATTTTGCTAACCTCCCTGTAGGCATAGGTTTCTGGAAAATGTACTTTAATGGATCCAAACGGGAAATGAGATAAGTAGTATATGAGGACAAATAGTGCTTCAACTTCTGAGCCACCCAAGTTAGGGCGCAACATGTCCTCTCGAGTTGAGTGTACTTGACCTCATATACTGTAAACTTCTTGCTAAGATAATAAATGGCCTGCTCCTTCCTTCCTATAATGTCGTGTTGCCCCAACACGCAGCCAAACGAATTCTCTAGGACCAGCAGATAAAGAATTAATGGTCTCCCCTGCTCAGGTGGGACCAACACAGGTGGATTTGACAGATACCCTTTGATCTGGTCGAAGGCTTCTTGACATTCCGCCGTCCAGTCTACCACAACATCTTTCTTCAGCAGCCAAAATATGGGTTCACAAGTCGCCGTGAGTTGAGCGATGAACCTGCTGATATAATTTAGTCTTCCCAACAGACTCATTACCTCCGTTTTATTCTTTGGCGGTGGCAAATCCTGGATGGATTTGATCTTGGATGGTCCAACTCAATACCCCGTCAACTAACGATGAATCCTAATAGCTTTCCTGATGGAACCCCGAAGGCGCATTTGGCCGGGTTGAGCTTAATATCATACCTTCGCAGCTTTTGAAAGAACTTCTTTGGGTCTGCTACATGGTTTTCCTGACGCCAAGACTTTATGATCACATCATCTATGTACACTTCAATTTCTTTGTGTATCATGTCATGAAACACAGTAGTCATTGCTCGCATGTACGTTGCCCCAGCATTCTTCAATCCAAATGGCATTACCCGATAGCAGTAAGTTCCCCATGGCGTAATGAAAGCCGTTTTTTCGCATCTTCTTCGTCCATTAAGATCTGATGATATCTTGCATAGCAGTCCACAAAGGATCCGATCTCGCGCCCAGCGCAATTATCGATCAAGATATGGATGTTGTGCAATGGAAAATTATCCTTAGGACTTGCCTTGTTGAGATTGCAGTAGTCGACACATACCCTGATTTTCCCATCCTTCTTCGGCACTGGTACCACATTGGCCAACCAATCGGGATATCGAGTGACCCGAATAACTTTTGCCTGCAGCTGCTTGGTCACTTCTTCTTTGATCTTCACACTCATATCCGTCTTAAACTTCCTCAGTTTTTGCTTGACCGGAGGGTATGCCGGGTCAGTGGGCAATTTGTGAACCACTAGATCGGTGCTTAATCCCGGCATATCATCATATGACCATGCAAAAACATCTTTGAACTCAATGAGGGCTTTGATTAATTCCTCCCTGATGTTTGGCTCAATGTGGATGCTGATTTTGGTTTCTCTGACATTATCTGCATCCCTTAGATTGACGGCTTCGGTGTCATTCAGATTAGGCTTGGGTTTCTCTTTGAATTGGCACAATTCTCGGTTTATTTCTTCGAAGGCTTCATCCTCGTCATATTCGGACTCATCATCATAACCGATCTCGTGTATAATTAAGTCGGAGTCAGATTGATTTATTAGACTAGGTCGAAGATCCGTTGTGCATGCCATGTCATTAGAACCAGTAAAAAGAGAATTGTTCAGAAAGAAGAAAGAATAAAGCAAAATTAAAATGAGACAAGAAAAGAGAATTTTATTAAAATGCAGGATAACAGGGTTCACACTTTACAAAATAAAATGAGATTTGGATTACACCCTGGAATAATCCGAAAAAAACAAGAAAGAAAAATCAAAGCCTACTACCAGGACTCCCCCCGGGTAGGAAGAGGAGTAACCGTCCAACTGTTGGTATTGGCCTTAGGCCCCACAAATTGTATGTCTGCTTTGCTGGAACCCTCTCCAACTTCTATTACATGGACATCAGCGAACAACCTTTCGAAGCTCTGATTCAGATCCTCG
The DNA here is from genome assembly GCF_000393655.2 of Nicotiana sylvestris. Lineage (NCBI taxonomy): Eukaryota > Viridiplantae > Streptophyta > Magnoliopsida > Solanales > Solanaceae > Nicotiana > Nicotiana sylvestris. The sequence continues at coordinate 64,647,190 of NC_091066.1, forward strand.
TCCATCCCAATCAATGGTCCGAGAATTTTCGGGACCGGTGACCCCTTGGCACTTGCTATAATAAAGGATCTAGAGAGACGCGGAATTGGTTTGGGAAGAACCCAAACTCTCTTCTTCATTTTCCGTGCTCGCTTTACATCTGCCGCAGTAGGTTTGAACCCCAATCCAAAGGTCTCTAAATTCTTGGGCAAGGAGATAGGTTGAACAATCCCCTGAAGCTCGGCCCCCAGGCCTTTTCCTAGCACAAACCCATTACCCCGCATCTCTGAAACCATCATGACGGTTGTGGAAGCTACCCTGGGGTGTGGAATTCTTTCACCCTCGGGAATCTTGTTTGCTGACACTGCATCGAAAATCTGGTAAACCCAGGGACCTTTGTCATCATTGGTTTCTATGAAGGGCACAATGGCGCCTCCCATGGTGCACGCAGTGTCTTCCCCATGCAGCACGACATCTTGTCTGTCCCATTCAAACTTGACCATTTGATACAAGGTGGATGGCACCGCTTTGGCCGCGTGGATCCCCGGTCGTCCCAACAACAAGTTATAAGATACCGCGACATCCAATACCTAGAACTCCATAGTAAACTGGACCGGGCCGATGGTCAACTCGAGTATAATATCCCCCACGGTGTTTTTTCCACTTCCATCAAATCCTCGGATGCAATTATTATTCTTGTGGATTCTACCATGGTCAACCTTCAGCTGGTTCAGGGTGGATAATGGACAAATATTGGCACTTGAGCCGTTATCCACCAACGCCCGAGTAACTGCCGAATCTTCACATTTGACAGTCAAGTAGAGAGCTTTATTATGTTCTGTGCCTTCCACTGGCAGATCATCATCAGAGAACGTTACCCTATTTACCTCAAAAATTTTGTTGGCAATCGTTTCAAGGTAGTTTACTGAAATTTCATTGGGCACATGAGCTTCATTCAGCATCTTCATCAGGGCCTGGCGATGTTCATCCGAATGGATCAGTAGTGATAACAACGAGATTCGGGCCGGTGTTTTCTTCAATTGTTCGACAACGGAATAATCCTGCACTTTCATCTTTTTCAAGAATTCCTCCGCCTCTTCTTCTGACACGAGTTTCTTTGTTACTGTTGGGTTGGACCTTCTCAACTCCACTGGAGCAAAACACCGTCCCGATCGAGTCAGTCCCTGTGCCTCACAACTATCCTCCTCCACTTGCTTTCCTTTGTACATTACCACTGCCTTTTCATACATCCAAGGCACGACCCTGCTATCAATCACTGGCAATTGGATTACCGGCTTTATGATGGTCGGTTCCCTGCAGACCCCTTTCACAACAACAACGGGCGTGGATGAAGTTCCCGATACCACCAATTTGGCTGGCTCTGGTTTCTTTGTTGCGGTGGACGAATTCTTCCCTAATATCACCACTGGCTTGACATCTTCCCCCTTCAACTGTACCCCTGCTTCCCCACCGGTCGATTCTTCTTTCGGAGTGGCATGGATCATCATCACTGTGTGAGGGTTTCCTGTACTCTCCTCCCTTGTACACCAACTCGATCATGTGAGCTTCGTGGTGTACTAGCAATGGGTTCTGGTTGATGTTGGGTGCCTTCGGCGTCTGGACCTCGATCTTGTTGGCATCAATAAGATCTTGTATTGCATGTCTCAACCTCCAACATTTTTCGGTATCATGCCCTAGCATTCCTGAGCAGTACTTACAGCTTATCGATCGGTCCAAATTTTGGGGTGGGGGGTTTGGCCCCCTAGGCTCGACAGGACTCACCAAACCTAGCTACCTCAATTTGTGGAACAAGGCGGTATAGGTCTCTCCCAACTCAGTAAAGGCTCTCTGTCTCTATAGCCTGTCATTTCTAGAAGCTTGATTTCCTCGAAAGCCTGCCCCTGGAGGGTTCCTGTAAGCCCTCGGTGGAGGATAGGCATTTTGGGGTGGATGATGTGTGTTCGGTGGAGGTGCATTTGCGTTTTGGGGAGTCGGCGCATGCCATTGCAGGCGAACCGGAGGCTGAGTGTATGTTTGGGCTTGGTGCACAGAGAAGTGTGGCTCTTGAGGTGGATAATAGTATTGTGGCGGGCTGTATGGATAATTTGGACTGTGGAGTCTGGGTTGGTTGTAGTATGGTTTGCCAGACCTGGACCAACTGCCTGCCTCAACCGTGGCAACTTCTTCTTTCTTTTTCCTTCCCAACGCACCTCCCGTGCCGCTCTGAATAGCCTGGGTCGTTGCCTTGAGCGCTGAGTAATTCAGGATTTTATCGGACCTCAGTCCCTCCTCTATCATAACCCCTATATTTACTACTTCATTAAAGGACTTTCCAACCGTCGTCACCAAGTGACCAAAGTAAGTTGGATCCAGCGTTTGCAGGAAGTAGTCCACCATTTCCCCTCTCTCATGGGAGGATCAACCCTGGCTGCCTGTTCTCTCCAGCGGAAACCAAACTCACGAAAGCTTTCCCCCAGCTTCTTTCCAGTCCTCAGTAATGTGAGACGGTCAGGGACTACCTCGAGATTGTATTGAAAGTGACCCGCGAAAGCCTGCGCTAGATCATCCCAAGTGTACCATCTGCTGGGATCTTGTCTGGTATACCATTCCAATGCCGATCCACTTAAGCTTTGGCCAAAATAAGCTATCAGTAGCTCATCTTTGTCGCCTGCTCCTCTCATTTTGCTACAAAAGCTCTGCAAATGTGCCATAGGATCACCGTGCCCTTCGTATAAGTCAAACTTGGGTATTTTGAACCCTTCTTATAAGCATAGATCCTTGTAGGCCACGCTGACCTGGTTGCCCAATCCATGCATGCTCCTGAAGGTTTGCTCCAGGCTTTTGAACTTCCTCATTACCTCATCCTGCTCTGGAACCTTACCCGGCTTTTCAATCTCCGCCGGGACCTCCAAGTGTGGATTATAGGTATGGGGTTCTGGTGCATTGAATGTGGGTTCAGGGGGATAGTACTGCGCATCGTGAGCCTGAAACAACGGCTCACTAGTTGATCTTTGCAGCGTGGCTGGTGTGGGTCCCATAAACGTGGGAACATTTGGTGGTGGGAAAGGTTGATGGGATGGTGGAGCTTGGGAATCATAGGGGCTTCTCCCCAGATAATAGGGGTGATTCGGGAGGCTTGTTGAAGGGCCGGAGTGAGGATATTCCGGCATATGCCCTAGTGATTAAGGGCTCTTTTGTACTTTAGCCAAGGCTAACTGCATCGCATTCATCTCCAATCCCATCCTCTCTATCTTATCCATTGCCTCTTTCAGCAACTGGCTTACTGGCCTTTCTTCCTCGGCACTATTTTCTGAAGTAGTCATGATTATTGGTACAGGTCCCTTGGATCTGGTTTGATAAAGATGTGTTGCTAGAACGCTTTTAGCAACTAACTGTCTGGTATAGGAAACAACAAACTTGTTAGCGTTAGAGTTTAACAAATTTGGTAATCGCACGTTGGGGATGCAATGCTCCTAAGCAGTTAACCATTCTAACATTTTTTTTGCTTCAACTGCATGCGTCATCCCGACTTGCTTTATTTGTGCCTTTAAAGTGTTTTGGGAACCCTCCGCTTTCCTCTCTATTATTCTTCTTCCTTTTCTTCTCTCTTTTTTCCTTTTTTTTCTTTTTTTTCTTTTTAGTGGCAGTCGAATCTTATGTGGATTGCCTACGTATCACGTCCCCGCGTGAATCAGACCGGGCGTAGTTCTACCACAAAGTAAAGACACAAAATTCTTTTGGAATCATTCAATTCATCACCAAAATTTGCTATTACAAACTACTTATTTTTAGACAAAGAACAACAATAGTACAGATTCCAAAATTCTTAACCTGACTCGATGAAAAGAAAAAAACAACATATGGGAAGATAACGGACCCATAAAGTCAACAAACAAGACTCGAACTAGGGATACATTAAGGATTTCAACTTAGGTGCTCGCGAGGCATCGTTCGGCCTTTCCATAGGCTTTGGTATGAGACCCCTTTGTAAGCTTTTCAACTCATTCATGATCTGGTGAACGTAGCCCATGACGGAGGCGAGTAGGGTATCATGAGGCATTTGCTCACATGCCAAGCATCTCATGTAAATGTAGTGCCCAATCTCGTCTATCCTACCTCGGATGTTGTCCCTTTCCCTGAATAATTGCTTTATTCGCCGGTTTTTCAGTCCCAGTGCTTGAGCATTATCGGCGAGTCGATCCTGGAACCTCTCCATTTGTTTTTCCATTCTGGCCATCACATCATAACAGCGCCTTCTGTTAGCTTGGGCATCTCGGGCTTGTTTAAAGATCCGCTCATGAAGAGTGGAGTTTGTTTCTCTTAATAGTCCGATGCTTATTTCCGAATCCCTTATGACTTGTTGCAGATGCTTTCTCAGTGCCATTGTACCTTTCGCCCATCTGACCCGCATTCTCGCTATGCAAGCTTCAAATCTTTCTAAGTCCTCTCGGCTTTTGCTGACCTGACTCCTCATCTCTGCTATCAACCTCTTGTTGGACCGATTTTTCTGTTGGTTACCGACATTCTTTCTATCTTGGCGGATTCGGGCTCTCAGGGCCTTGTTTTCTTGAGTCAACTTGCTTTTCTCCCCTGTATCAGCATCAATTTGCAAGCTGCCTTGGTATTTAAGCCCCTCAATTTGCTGTTTTAGTTTGCCAATCTCGACCCAATATTCTTTCTCTTTGGCTAGCCAACCCCATTGTGCTTGCGATGATTCTACAAAGTCTTGGACGTGAGCTCTCTTAGCTGGTCTCTGGTGCTCAAGCTCTCTTCTGTACCATGTGAGGTATTTTGGCGACACTTCGCCTTTGGCCCGGTCTTGTACACAAGTATCTACTTTCAGGGTTTGACATTCATTCCAGATTCTCCGAACGACTGCTTCAGGGAACTACCCACCAGGCCCGATTTCGACCACCTGGCTACTGAGATCTTCTTCCTCTGGGACTATTTGGCATCGCCCCAACTGCCTCAATACTCTGTATGGCACATAGGGCTGAATACTTTGGAGACCCATCAACAATAAATGAGATTTGGCGGCTGACATGTGTATGATCTCATCTATGGGTAACCACCCAAATGCCCATTCTATCTGGTTTGCTGAGATGGAATGCAGCAGAGTGACCCATTCAGCGACCCCTTCTGGCAGGCTGAACCCGTCGACCCTTGTGGAAAACTCTTCTATACAAGTCTTTTGTGATGACCCATATTTCAGAAACTGAGGGCGATGACATAGGTTTTCTATCATCCACATTTGCAGTAGTATATTGCAACCCTCAAAGAAACCTCCTCCGGTTTTGCCAACAGTGAGAGCGCGGAAGATGTCTGCTATTATCATCGGTGCCAAAGTGCTGTTATTTTGTTTGAGCAAAGTGCTGACGACCCCAACGATTTGTATGTTAATTTTCCTATCCTTTCTAGGGAATACCAAAAAACCCAGAAAGGCTACCATAAAAGCAATACACCTATGTCTCTCCCATTTCAGCCGGCTTTCCCCGCTGCAGATCTTACTCTCGGGATTGTTGAACCCTCCAAGATGACCGTACCTGTCATACAATAATGTCAAACTACAAAAACCTTCTGATAACTCTGGGTTGTGTACAGTTCTGCGGATCTTCACGGTGTCTAAGAACTTGTGTATGGTCACGGTCCTCGGTGCAATAAGATACTGTTCTCTCATAGGGATTTTAGGACATCCGATGTACCCTGCCAGTTCCTCTAGCGTTGGTGTGAGCTCAAAGTCTGAGAAATGAAATACATTGTGTGCTGGGTCCCAAAATGAAATTAAAACCCTTATAATGTCCCCTCGCGGATCGATGTTCAGTAATCCAACCAAGTTTCCTAAGTATATCTTGATTGTATCTCGCCCTGATTCTTCCAAGTCGTTCCACCACATGCGCAAGCCCAAAGGGACTTTGCTTATAATGGCCCCAGATGAACTCTTACTCGTGCTCATTCTGCACATTTATTAAGGTGATTTAGACAAAAGTAAAATCTTTATTTTGACTCAAAAACTATTTTTCCCATTTTCCTTAATTTTGAGAAAAGAAAGACTGATTTTCCAAATACAGCCTTTCAGCTCTTCAGGGATGAAGATTTTAAGGCTGTGGGGATTTAACCGGCCAAAAGGTAAGAAAAATGGCCAAAGGCGGCTGTTTGTGCAAAGACAGCCTTCCGGCGTCCCTTTTGGGAACATTCGGCTATTTTCGCAAAAAAATGGCATCAACTGACTCTTTTATGAAAGTAGCAATATTTTGTCATTTTTCCTGATCGTTTTTTTTTCAAAAATAGGAAGTTGGACCCGATAAGGGTTGCCTACGTATCTCACATCCGGTGTGAATCAAACCAACGTAGTTCGGGTGAGAAAAATTAATTAAATCGCGAATCCAATTTTCTTTCTTCAAAAATCAAAATTTTGGGAGAGTTCTCACATTATTTGGACATTGGTTTTTCTTGAATGAGCAGCTCTCAATTTTCAAAATTCCCGTTTTCACCCACCGGGCAACATGCAAGTTCGAAGCAAATTAAACGCGCCAACAAACAAGATGCAACAGGATGGTCTTTTTGTTCCAGGTTGCTTTTCCTAGACGGGCCCAACCCCTGTGTTGAGCCCCCTAAGTCAGATGCAACGTGATTCAAATAAACGTTTCCTACTAGGGATTCGGCATGAAGTCATGTTTTACTAAGTTTCAAAACTGGGTTTTGTTCTAGACCTAGCTTACCCGAGCGGACAACTCGAGTCGATGAGGGGGTTACGTATCGGGGACCCGCGAGATCGTCTGACTTTGTAACTTATCCGAGCCTCTTTCTACTTGGGTATGACACTTAACAGAACAGGGAGTCTCAAACCAGTGAGCAGCATCCCCGGAGGTAAGAAGAGAAGGGTTCGACACAGTTTATATATACAGTCAAATAATATCAAAGCGGTAACACACATCATTTGCATATGAAGCACATATCTCATGACAATATCAGATAATAAACAAAGCCAAATAAAACAATTATTCTAAGCTCAAATTTCTAACCCTGAACCAATGGTTCTAGGTAAATTCTCCCCAGCAGAGTCGCCAGAGCTGTCACACCTCCTTTTTTCGCCCCCGCGAGGGATGAAGGAGTTTTTCCAATTAAAGGATAATCGAAACGTGATTTGTTTATTTATTTCAGAGTCGCCACTTGGGAGATTTAGGGTGTCCCAAGTCACCGGTTTAATCCCGAATCGAGGAAAAGAATGACTATGTTTAATAGTCCGCGAACCAGAAATCCGGATAAGGAATTCTGTTAACCCGGGAGAAGGTGTTAGGCATTCCCGAGTTCCGTGGTTCTAGCACGGTCGCTCAACTGTCATATTCGGCTTGATTATCTGATTTAATACATGTTGAACCTATGTGCGAATTTTAACTTTTAACCGCTTTTGTCATTATTATTATTTTTATCAAGAATTGCAACATCGTGGAAATACATCTCGAACCACGTCACATCAATGCACCCGTGGTTGTTGGCACATTTCAACTCTGTTGAGATTTGGATTTGGGTCACATAAATGTGCACCCGAGTTTAAGAAGATAACATTATTAAATACGTGCCTAAAGACTAACGCGTTGTTATTTTTGAGAAAAGCCGTAAAGTTCGTTATGCGGCCTATCTCAAAATCTAAGCATTCGAAATAACTATCCGTTGAGGGCCCCGCAATTTGTGTATTCTTGTTTGTCGAGGCTCGTCTCATTCATTATTTTTTAAAGGAATTTGCAACGTCATGGACATGCATCTCGAACCACATCATAATCAATGTACCCGTGATTAGAGACACATTTTGACTCCGTTGAGATTAGGATTTGGGTCACATAAATGTGCACCCGAGTTTAAGAAGGTTAGATTATTAAAATGCGCCTAAAGCGATTAGCGTATTATTATTTTGGGTAAGGCCGTGGAGTTCGCTAAGCGGCCTATCCCGAGTTCTAAGTAATTAACACATACATTTTTTGTGAGGGCCCCACAATCTGTACGTTTTATTTGGCGAGGCTCGTCTCATTTTTATTTAAAAGGTCGTCCTATAGTGGCTATGTTTTCTATTTTGTTTGTATCTAAAATAAATGAAAAGGTCCTACTTTATTTACATACTTATGAGTTATTATAGTTAAGTTTCGAACGTGATTTGTTGAAAGAGGGACGTGATACAGGCAGTCCGTTTGGCAGTTATGGGCCCAGGCCCAGCGCACACTGTATGGACTGGACCTGGGCCATTCCTTTTCTGATAAGGGCCTGTTAATTCATTCGACTCAGGCCCAACATTTATAAGGCTGAAATGGGAACCAGTGTTATTTTATTCTAACAGTATTGTTGCAATTTATAACGAGGCAGTCTACTAAATGAAGTGAGATTAACTAGCAATGGATAGTTCAGCACTTAACATGCGTTAGAAGATATGCTAACCATAAACACAGCTAAAATTCAAGATATTGCTTACTACACTATCACCTTTTTTATCTACCAGCATACATACACAGTATGATATTAAGTTGCCATACATGATGGCTAGTTATACATGATGACTACCTTCATTATCCTAATAGAAGATATGAACTATTATACACAACTTAATGTTCAATATACAGACTATGTATGATTCGAAAAAAAACAACTTCAACTCTTCCTTTTTTTGTATTCATGTTTCAACTTTCAGCTTACATTGACAGTGTATCAGTGGTGTACCTGGTATTGAGAAAAGCAAGAGAAGAAGAGGAATGATCAGTGGAAGCAGTAGCGTACACAGCAACAACAACAACAAGAAAACAACACTCAGCAGCAACACAACCCAGCAGTCAGATTTTTAAAACCAACAGCAAACCCAGCAAAAAAAAATCCAATAATAACCAGTAGGAGAAAACCAGCGACAGATTTAAACCAAGCAGAATACCAGTGAACTTTCAAACCAACAGAAAACCAAGACACTCAACTGAAACAATGTTCAACAAGTAGAGAACCCAGGAAAAACTAAACTGAAACCCAGCAGTATCCCAACACAACAGACTGGTGCACGAAAGTAGTGGTTTCTGATTTTGTCAAACACTCAAGAAAAGCAGCCTCAAACTCTTTAATGTAGAAGTTCAGCTTTAACACTCTATCTCTCTCAATTTCTGATGTCCAACCAAAGGTGGAAGGATCAGCCTTGTATTTTGCTTTTCTTTTCTCTCCTAACTTAAAACTGTCCAGCCCCTTTCTTAACTCTAAATCAGCCGATTTATAAGCCAGAAATGGAAAGCCCCCCAGGCTGCCTTTCCCTTCTGCCCATACCCCTTTAAACTAATCAAAAATGCCCATGCCTAAATGTCTTTTCTTGATGCCCACTATATTGTTCCCCATGCTTGTCCTATTTGTTTTAATCAAGAGTCATGGGAGGGGTTATAGTATTAAAATAAACCCATGCCCTTATGTTATGTACCCCACTGACAATTAAACTAAGTTTAACAAATGACCCCCAGGCAGACCTCAGCTTTACAGCCTATTAACATGCTATTAAACTCCCAAAATTACCCCTTAACCCTTGCATATTACTGTATTACCCTAACTCTTAACAGTCAGTATATAAACCCCTCTAAATTCAACTAATCACTGACTACTAACTAATCAGCTTAATCTCAATACTGATTTTATGTTGATCTGTTAAACTTCTACAGATATACCCAATTCTCAACCTAAGTTCAGCCAATGATTCCAACTCAATCAAACAGGGGTGCCAATCAAATGGTATGAGTTGGTCATATTGGGAGCCAATCCTAACCAACTCAAAACCAGAATGCAAACAGGCAACAGTCAACAAGCTAAGGCCAAAGCAGTAATGACAGGCTTCCATAGCAGACTATGGAGATCATGAGGTTACTGAACGAACGAGTAGTCTAGTTCAAAGACAAAACTGAACATATTCAACAAGTTCATTATAAGTTAGCATACAGATGTGGTGCTGGCAAACATACATGGAGGGTATTAATGAGCTACTGTCCTGTTTCCTCTAATTTTCAAACAAATTAATTGACGACACTTATTTAAACGACTATACAAGCTATAATAGACAGCAAACAATCAATAAAACACACAAAACAAACTAAACATTACCTCAGGATTCACAGACTTGACAGAAAAATCAAAACAAACTAAACTAAACATGAAAAACAGATAGAATTCATAGGGGAACAAAAGAAAGGGAAAAATTTATCTCAGGGATTCGAAATCAAAACTGACCCAGGCTCGAACTCAGACTCGACCATTTTTGGGGTCGAATGGACTTTAATCGAAGTGTTCTCAACTGAGAACACCTCGGTTAAAGTCTATTAGACACCGATCCTTTTGTTGATTTGGACAGACCCCCATAGATTTGAGTTCTAGGGTTCTTGGGGCTCGAATAGGGGTTCGAGCCTTTCTGGTTAGATTCGAACGGAACCAAGGTCATTCAGGGGGTGAGGAAGGTCAGGAAGATGAACGGTGTGAATTTGGGCTTGGTTGGGGTGAGTTAGGTTTTTGCTCGAATCTTCGATTGAAGATTCGAGAAGCTGTAGGGTGATTCGAGGTAAATGGTTAACGGATTCGTGTTCAGGGTGGTTGGGTGCATCAGGGGTGTTATTTTGGTAGTCATCGGAGTCGTGGTTGCCGGGTTGACGGTGGGGGAATCCTAAGGTGGCTAGGGTTTGTGAGGGGGGTTTCTGGGGACGAAGATGAACAGTAGGCGAGGGGGGGTTTGGCTTGGGGTGTAGGGTGATGGATTGGGTCTTATATACGGGGTGGGTGGTTTAATCCTGGCCGTTGGATCAATCAATATCGATGGCCAGGATTAGGGGAGTTAACCAACACAACATCGTTTGGTTTAAGTAGGGGGGTCGGTTCGAACCAGGACACAGGTCGGGTTCAGGTAACGGGTAAGGGAGATGAAATCCTGGCCGTTGGATTGATTTAAACCAATAGCTCCGATTAAAAGGAACCAATACGATGCCGTTTGAGGCATCTCGAAGCTTGACCAAATTAGACCGGATATTGGGGTTGTTTTGGGCCTGGATTTGGGTCCACCTAGGGTGGCCCAATTCCGATTTCCTTTATTTTCAACCATTTTCCTTCTTTCTTTAATTATCAAAATTAAACAAAAATCCTAAATAAATTATAAAATCAATTATAAAATTACACACATATTATTTAACACCTATAATAATTAACCCACAGTATTAAAAAAATAAAATCACACAATGACAAGAAATACACATACATATTTTTTGTGATTTTCTTTTAACCAAATTATGGTTAATTAATTCCTAAATGTATCACTAATTCCTAAATGCATGCAACATGTATTTTTTGTATTTTTAACTATAGCAAGGCAAGCATTTACGGACAGAATAATTATCAAAACGTCATGCAAATTCTCAAAATTGTACCCGAAGGTAACTTGTTTTACTTTTTCGATTTCTTTTGGAGTAGTTTCCGCGAAGCAAAAATCACGTGCTCACACAAGGTTCAAAATTAGGAAATTGGCTTTTCAGAAAACCGTATTCCTCCCATTTAGCTTCTTCAGGAGCCAAATTTGCCCATTGTACCAACACTTCTACCACTGCCTTGTTCTTCTTTTTGACAATCCTCCTTTCTAAAATCTTTAATGGCTCAGTTAGAATCTATCCATCGTTAGTGCAGTAAGGCGGATCTTGGGTGGCAAAAGTCTTCTCCCCAATTTTCTTTTTCAATTGTGAAACGTGGAACACAAAATGTATCTTCGATCCCAATGGCAAGCGAAGTTCGTAGGAAACTGAACCAATCTTTCTGATTACTTCATAAGGACCGAAAAAGCGAGCTGAGAGCTTCAAATTTTTCCTCACTGCCACAGAGGTTTGCCGATAAGGCTGTAATTTCAAGAACACCCAATCTCCTACAGTAAAGTTTCTCTCTTTTCTTCTTCCATCAGCATAATTCTTCATCCTTACTTGTGCTTTTGTGAGATTATCATGGAGGACCTTGGACATCAATTGCCTTTCTCTTAAGACCAAGTCTGCAGATTCAAGCTTTGTTTGGGCCACCAGCTCGAATGTGGGTTGGGGGGGATCATACCCATATAGAGCCTTGAAGGGCGTCATACCAATTGCTGAGTGAAAATTCGAATTGTACCAAAATTCAGCCAGTGCCAACCATTTGCTCCACTCAGAAGGTTTATGACCCATCATGCATCTAAGGTATGTCTCCAGGCATCGATTCAACCTTTCTGATTGGCCATCCGTTTGCGGATAATAAGAAGTACTTGGTTTTAATTGTACATGTAACCCCTTGAATAGCTCCTTCCAGAAAGTACTAACAAAAATTGGATCTTTGTCTGAAACTATTGAGCTTGGCATCTCATGTAACTTGCATATATTATCTAAGAACACTTGGGAGACTTGATTAGCTGTGTAAGGATAAGCGAGGGCAAAGAAATGAGCAAACTTTGTGTATCTATTAATTACAGCAAGTATTGAATCTTTACCATTGGATTTAGGCAATCCACTAATGAAGTCCATTGCACCATGTTCCCAGGCTCGCGAAGGTATTGGCAGTGGTTGGAGAAGGCCAGGGTAAGAAACACCTTCCCCCTTATTTCTCTGGCAGGTCTCACATTCCTTGACATAATTCTTGACATCCTGTAATAAAGTAGGCCAATAAAATAAGTTTCTAAGCCTCTGTTGTGTAGCATGTATTCCAGAGTGACCTCCCTAGGGTGATGAATGCATCTCCTTAATTAACTTTTGCCGGAACTCAACATGATTTCCCACCCAAACTCTTCCATTTTACCTGACAATACCATCTCTGATCTACCCCCTGGAACTGCATTAAGATCTACAGATAACTGAGTGGAAATGTCTTGAACAAGTGCATCATTTTGATAACTTTCTAAAACATCTTCAGCCCATTTCGGTTGAACAACTGTGAGTCCGACACAATCACCCTTATCATACTTCCTTGAGAGTGCATCTGCGACTACATTTTCAGCCCCTTTTCGATAATGAATCTCATAACTAAGACCCAATAGCTTAGTGACTCCCTTGTGCTGCAATGAGGTGGTCAACTTCTGATCTTTGAGGAATTTAAGGCTAAAATGGTCTGTCTTGATGATAAAATGATTAGGTTGTAGATAATGTCGCCATTTATCGACAACATACAATAGTGCAATTAGATCCTTTGCATATGTTGAAATCCCCATGTGCCTTGAGCTTAGTGCTTGACTGATAAAGGCAATGAGCCTCCCATTTTGCATTAAAACTGCCCCTATCCTCTTTCCACTAGCATCTACTTCCACAATGAAAGGTATTGCGAAATTTGGTAGGGCTAATACTGGGGCTTGGACCATGGCTTGCTTCAGCTCTTCAAAGGCTTGGGTTGCTTCCATGGACCAGCTGAAATTTCCTTTTTTTTATAGGCTAGTCAAGGGCTTACTAATTGTAGCAAAATTTCCGATAAACCTTCTATAGTAGCCTGTGAGGCCCAAGAATCCCCTCAATTCCTTGACTGATTTGGGTTGGGTCCAATCTAGCATAGCTTTGATTTTAGACTCATCAGTACTCACCCCGTGTTTCGAAATGACATGGACCAGATATTCAACTTTGTCTTGGTCGAAACTGCATTTTGACTTCTTGATCAATAGTTGGTTTGCTTTCAACAACTCAAACACCATTTGTAAATGCTTCAGGTGCTCTGCCATTGACCCACTGTAAACCAGAATGTCATCAAAAAATACAAGCACAAATTACCTCAAATAAGGCCCAAAGATCTAGTTCATAAGTGCTTGAAAGGTGGCTGGGGCATTCGTCAACCCAAAACGCATGACTTTAAATTCCCATAGCCCATGATGTGTGTGAAAAGCTGTTTTGTATTCATCCCCTTTCTTCATACAAATTTGATGATAATCGGACCTTAAATCTAACTTAGTGTAAATTCTTGACCCATGTAGCTCATCAAATAAGTCTACAACAACTGGTATGGGATATTTATTCTTAACAGTGGCCTCATTCAACTTGCAATAATCCACGCACATACGCCAACTAGAATCCTTCTTTTTTAACCAAAAGGACAGGTGAGGAAAATGGTGAAACACTTCTGGCAATTGTTTGGGCCTTCAAGATTTCTGCTACGATCTCTTCAATGGCATTCTTCTGCTCAAACGAATATCGATAAGGCCTTAAATTTATGGGCTCAGCTCCTGGAACCAGCTCTATGGCATGGTCACAATCACGACTAGGAGGCAAACTTTTGGGCTCTTGGAACAAGCCCTCGAACTGGCCCAACAACTTGCTCACTGCTTGGGTAATCACCTAATCATTTTCTGTTAAGTTCATCAAGAACATTTGAGCCGCAAAGTTACATTGTCCTTTGCCGAGTAATTTGGAAATGACTTTAGTATCCACCTTAGAAACTTTCCCATCATCTGGACAACCCCTTAATGTAATTATTTCTGACTCGTAAATGAACGAGACACTCAATGGCTTTTTGTGTAACACTATTGGTGCAACAGTGTCGACCCAATCCATTCCCAGAACAATGTCACAACCCCCTACTTTCAGCAATCCAATGTGAAAGATGAATTTCTTGTCTTGCATTTTCCATTCGAATTTCCTGCACACATGCTTACATTTGAGGTATTGGCCATTACCCACTTTAACCTTCATGGGTCTGTCCAATTCTTCTACCCCACTTGAACTGGACTTCACTATCATGGGATCTACGAAACTATTGGTTGACCCATTATCCAACAATACCACAACCTTTTGGCTCTTGACCCATCCAGTAATTCTAATTGTTGAAGGGGCCTTGCTCCGACCCATTATAGCATTTAAGGTTACTTCAGCTTGTTCCTGTCCCTGTTTCGCCACAACCCCTCCCTCTTGTTCCTCCAATCCATCTACTGCATCAACAAACTCCTCAGCTTCCATAGCATTAAGAGTTTTATTCTTATAAACATGTCCAAGGAAATAGGTGTCATGGCATTTATAGCATAGACTCCTCTCCCTCAACATTTCTAGAGTCATATTCTTTGAATTTGGATTACGGGTGTTCATAATAGGTGGGTTCTTGGGTAGAGTGGGCTTATAGCTGGACTGAGAGTTTCTATGATAGGATTTAGCTGACCATTGTTTATCCATTTGCTTATAAAATGCATTGATGGCTCTCTTATGCAACTTAGCACACTTGTAAGCTGCCAACAAAGTTCTGGGCCGAGCAAACTGTACGAGTGGTAATATGTCCGGTTTAAGCCCACCGATAAAGCAAGACACAAAATGGGGTTCTTTTAACGTAGGATTAAGGATCACCATTAAGCTTTTTAACTCATCGAATCACCTCTGGTAAGTCTCCATATCAGTGGTTTGTTCAAGACGATTGAATTCTTTAACAATCTCCACCGGATCATTATCACCAAAATGTTCACATATATCGTAACAAAATTGGGCCCAAGATACAATACCATCATGATCAGCTAAATACCCATCAAACCAATGGTCCGCAAAATCCTTTAAATGAGTAGCCACATAATCAATTTTTTCATCATCTGTCACTTGGTATAAATAAAAAAACTTTTGACATCTTCTCAACCAACTCCTAGGATTTATTTCATCAAACACCGGAAAAAATAACTTGGCTTTAGGTAGTTTGGATGTGGATACATGAGAGTCAGGCCCATTTTGTTTCTGAGAAGTGCCAACGAGTGTGATCTGCTGAAAAGTTCCAAATGGAATGGATAAGGACTGTGCTATTGTGTTTGTCACGGGCTGAGTTATCGGACAAGTCAAATATGGCTCATAGAGGTTAGCCATACTTTGGGTAACTGTAAAAGGATATGATTGGGGTAAAAATGGTTGTGTGGACATTGGGTAAGGATTTGACTGGGGAACTAGTGGTTGAGTGGCCATTTGATATGAATAAGTTGGTGGGTTGCTTGGCTGGTTGTTTATAGGATAAGAGGTTCTTGGTAGAATATAGGTTCTGGTAGTTAAAGGATAAGAGTGATAGGGTGGTCTGAAGGCTGCAGCTGAAGGGTTCAAGGAAATTCCAGTATTGTTTTCAGCTTGGGATCGTGAATTAGCTGAGACACTTCCAAGCTGGGGTGGTGAGGATAACGGTACTGCTCGAAGCCCTGTGGTAATGGAAGGTGAAATTGGAGGAGTGCAGCTCTGTAAATTACCTCCAACCGACGAGAGGCCTACTTCCAAAGAAGATCCGTCATAGATTCCGACGACGGAAGACCGAACTGATGAAGAGTGTTCCGCCTTGTTTTGACCGATCATTTGCACCAACATCTCCTCAATCCGCTTCGACGAGTCTAAAAACTCCACCATCTTAGCTTCAAAACTCCCTTGCTTCTCCTCTATTTTATCCATCCTCTGTTCCGATTTTCCATGAAAACTTGTAGCTAAACTTCAACCCTTCTAAGTCCGTCATCGTCGGACTGATTTTTGTGTTTATCCACCATCCTAGAATTGCCAAAATCGAGATCTGGATACCAATTTGTAGCAGTCTGCTACTATGAAGATTTAAGAGGAAGACAATGAAACAATAAATGAAGGAAAAAGAATTTAAAATGTCAATTTTATCATATCTGGATACCTTTCTGAATACAAGGATTGGCAATATATGCCAAACGAAAGAAGAAAAGGATAGCTGGTTTTGTGTAACAAACCAATTAACAAAATGACACATGTCCTGCTTCTAGAACCTACAAGGACTTAATTGAAAAAGTAAATACTACTAGACTAGAATAGAAATAACTAAACTAGATAGACTTAATTAATAACTCCTTCATATGGCTCTCATCAGCGATGACTGCTACATTAGGCAAACCTACTAGGTTCTTAAGGAAATGGGTTGGGATTAGGAATGAGGAAGGGGAAGAGATTGTCTATTGAAAATTTGGGCGGGACTGAAGGCGGGCCGCCGTCGTAGGCGATTTTTGGCGGTGGCGAACGGTGGGAATTTAAGAGATGAGAGATGAGGAGGGGGGAATGAGGGCTTGTTCTCTACGATTTGGGGGGGGGTCTATTTGGGACAGTTATAAGGGAAATGAGTGGTGAGTTACCAACCATTGGATCTGTGGAGATCAACGGCTGAGATCGGGGTGTGATAAAAACGACATCGTTTAGTTTTAAATTGGGTTGGACCGTATTTTAGGTCTAGGCTGAGCAGATTAAATAACTGAGCCGCTGCACAATTGGCCTAGTGATTTCAAAACCAAAACAAACCTCTTTCTTTTCTTGATTTTCTTTGATTTTTAATTTTAATTAAATTAATTAAAATCCTAAATCAATCTAATTTGTAAAATTAAACTAATTATCTATTTCTGTTATTTACATAATTAATTAATCATAAATTAACGAAAAAATATTACTAATTTAACACTAAAACTAAAAATGTAAAAATGAACATTATTTTTGTGATTTCTATTTTAATAATATAATTAACTCATGTAATTAAACTCTAAATGCAATTAAAACCCAAAAATGCTATGTAATAAAAATTTGGATGTTTTTTGTGTTTTTCTTTTATGATTTTAAAATGTAAAAATGCATGAAAAATGCAACTAAATGCAAATAGTTAATTAAATAAATTCCTACAAAGTCTATGAAAATTAAAAACAATTAAGCAAAAAAAATTATTTGTGAACTTTGTAGGGATATTTTAGTCGGGCAAAAATTACGTGATCACAACTGCCCCTCTTTGCCCGGAAACACGAAGAGTTTTCAGGCAAAGATGAAGTGAGCAAATACGAGCAATTTTTGCTCGTTTGGATACTCCATGGGAAGCGTTTTGGAAACGTTTGACCGAACCTTGCTTCGGAGGTTGCCTACATATCCTTGGTTGTAAAAGAATCGGGTCAGTATAGTTTTGGATGTTTTGGTATCTGGGACTACCGAGAAGCTGTGATTTCACTGCGTTGCTGCTGTTACTGTTTACTGAGCTCCTTATTACACCAAAATCAAAAATGAAAAGACTAACTAAACCTATCAGCTACGAGTTACAAGATTCCTATCTAAAAATTTTCTGAAGCTTAATCTTGAGTCTTGGCTGGTTCTTCATGCAGACTCTGATCTAAATCTTTGTGCTTGTTAGTTACAGGTGCTGGTTCAATCTTCTTCAACTTTTTTAGATCAAGACGGGATATGCAAAGCTTGTGACTTCAATCATGTCTTGAGCAGTCCACATCTTTTCTCTGTTTCTGCACTTTGGATTCACTTCTTTTTCTTTTTCTTCTTTTTTTTATTCTGGATTGAGACTTCTTATTTTGGTCGTCTCAAACCCTGTGCCTCAAGGTAAAAACCTGCTCAAGCACCAAAACAAACGAAATGAACAAAAAATTTCTGCCCCAGTTTTCACTAGGAAAATTTCGTGAGTTATTTGTAACAAAACTCTATACTACTTCATTATTTAAAGCAATGAAAAGTCAGGATTGGTGTACCCTGAGAAAACAAAGATTAGGGAGTGGAGACCCTATCTCTAAAAATGAAAGCGACTAGGGAGTGGAGACCATTTGCCTAAAATAAAATCAACTAGGAGATGGAGACCCTATGTTGGAAAAACGACTAGGGAGTGGAGACCCTATATTGGAAAATCATCAACTAGGGAGTGGAGACCCTATGTTTAAAAATCATCAACTAGGGAGTGAAGACCCTATGTTGGAAAAGATACTAGGAAGTGGAGACCCTATGTTGAAAAATCATCAACTAGGGAGGGAGACCCTATGTTGGAAAAAAGACTAGGGAGTGGATACTCTATGTCTAAAAATCATCAACTAGGGAGTGGAGATCCTATGTTGGAAAATCATCAACTAGGGAATGGATACCCTATGTTGAAAAAGAGACTAGGGAGTGGAGACCTTATATCTAAAAATCATCAACTAGGGAGTGGCGACCCTATGTTGGAAAATCATCAACTAGGGAGTGGAGAACTTATGTTGGAAAATTATCAACTGGGGAGTGGAGACCCTATATTGGAAAAGTGACTAGGGAGTGGAGACCCCATCTCTAAAATATCTTCAACTAGGGAGTGGAGACCCTATGTTAGAAAAGCGGCTAGGGAGTGGAGACCCTATGTCTAAAATATCATTAACTAGAGAGTGGAGATCCTATGTTGGAAAAGCAACTAGGGAATGGAGACCCTATGTCTAAAAATCATCAACTAGGGAGTGAAGACCCTATGTTAGAAAAGCTACTAGGGAGTGAAGACCCTATGTCTAAAATAAAATCAACTAGGGAGTGGAGACCCTATGTTGGAAAATGCAGCTAGGGATTGGGGACCCAATACTACCATGATTTTGAATTTTCTTTCTTTGCTTTCTTTTCATTTCATTTTTTTTCATTTTTTTATTTTAATCATTCATTCTTTTATATTAAGAGAATGAGTAAAATACAGGAAAAAATTTGGAGGAGACTTTCCTTTTAAAGTGATTATTGCTGCAGAGCTATTTTAGTCTCTGCGCGGATTCCTTTTGTTGCAGTTGCTTTTTGCAAGGTTGCTTTGAACTACACCTATTTCCTATTATTCAAACAAAGAACAATTTGTCAGTTTGAAGCAATGGTTGGTTTTGTGACCTTGAGCATTTAATTCACTTGATCTCGGCCTGACTTCTTAGATGAAGATCTCAACTACAACTGCTTGTTCCCTAAGGACCGATTTCATTTTTTGCCCTAGAGAAACTTGGCTTTTATAGAACTTTACCATGACAGTTAATCACGTGGGACTTAACCATTTACAACTTTATTTTGCCTTTGTGAGCATTTGACTTTGATTTCCTTTCTTTTAAGGAGTTTTTGATTTCAAAGCATCGACCATCATGGCCAGTCAAAGTCGACTCGATGCACCTGCTGAGGCTGGGTGCCTTCTTGAATATTGGCTCGTATCAAACAAAAGCCCTGTAAATCAATCTTGCCATACTTTCTTTGTCTTAGCTTCTAAACAGAATTAGATTGAAAGGGATTCAAAGAAAAACAAGCAATGGAATGGACAAATGAATTTAGACGAGAGGTATCCCTTTCGGGAAAAAGAAAGAAAGACTTATATGGAGTGAATGCGGACTTCAATGAATATGACATGCCTCTTGGACTGGATGCCTGATCTGTGTAAACTGCCCAACTCTCAGAAATTCATCACAACTTATTCCTTCAAACCAAGAAACCTTGCTAGGATTCTGTTTATGTCGATGGTCGTGAGGATCCTATTTTCGATCAGTGTCACCCTTTGCGGGTTTTCACCAGCTGACCCCTCTCATTTCTCTTCTCACCATCGCTTTATAGTGCTCTTTGCGAGTTTTCACTAATAAGACTCTCTCATTTTCAATTTCTCTGCTTAGGATCGCCTTATGGTGCCTTTGAGGGTTTTCACCGATAGGATTCTCTCATTTTATTTCTTCACATTTGGTGGCAACAGATTCAAGTAATTGTATCTTCCAATTTGAACCTATTTGTCGATCGATCAAAAGGACTTGAACAGGGTTTTTGGGGTAAAAAGATTTGGACTGAATTACAACTTTGGAACTTTTCAGATGAAACCGTTGCCAAAACATTATAACATCTGCCCAGTTTCACTTTTGGGGGAATTTGAATTTTTATTTTAGTATGACTGAACCCCTAGAGAGAGGGTGCCTACGTATTCTTTCGGAATTAAGTCGAACGTAGTTCAAGGAACTTTATTTTTGATTTTCTTTTGTTTTTCTCTTTTCCTCATTTTTCATCTTCCTTTTTTTTTATAAAATAACTTTCGGGTTCCAAAGAGGGTAATCAAAGAAAAAGGGAACCGGCTCAAAAGGTTTGCAAGGGTTGGTAGTGTTTGGGTAGTGAGAATGAAAGCCTTTGTCATCCCAATCAGAGAGTATTAAAGTTGCGAAAAGGGTCAAACATAATACCTCTTGACCGCATCTGCATTGACAGTTGTTTCAGGGTTATTTCCTTCAATGTCTCCCAAGTAAAATGCTCCTCTTGGAAACACTCTTCTTATAATGTAAGGACCTTTCCAATTTGGAGCAAAATTTTCTTTTGCTTCTTCATGATGCGGGAGAATACGTCTCAAAATGAGTTGCCCCACTTCAAAGTTTCTAGGCCGCACTTTCCTATTGTAGGCACAGGCCATTCTTTATTGGTATAACTTCCGTGGAAAACTGCGGCCATCCGCTTTTCACAAACATAGTTAATTGTTCCAACCGAATCTTTACCCATTCATCATCCTCGATCTCAGCTTCAACAATGGTTTGAAGAGAGGGAATCTCTATTTTTGCAGGTATTACGGCTTTAGTGCCATAAACCATTAGATAGGGAGTGGCCCCAACTGATGTACGCATGGTCGTGCGATATCCCAATAATGCAAAAGGCAACTTTTCATGCCACTGTCTAGAACTTTGAATCATTTTCCTAAGGATCTTCTTGATTTTCTTGTTTGCAACTTCAACAACACCATTAGCTTTGGGCCGATAAGGGGTAGAATTCCGATGCGTAATCTTAAATTGTTCGCATACCTCCCTCATCAAGTGGCTGTTCAGATTTGCAATATTGTCTGTAATAATAGTTTTAGGAATACCAAAATGACAAATAATGTTGGAATGCACGAAATCCACCACCTCTTTCTTGGTGACGACTTTGAAAGTAACTGCTTCAAACCACTTTGTGAAATAATCAATGGCAACTAAGATGAATCTGTGCCCATTTGAAGCTTTCGGCTCGATTGGCCCAATGACATCCATACCCCAAGCAACGAACGACAAATGTGCTGACATAGGATGCAACTCTGAAGGCGGTGCCTAAATCAGGTCACCGTGTATCTGACACTAATGGCACTTGCAGACAAAACTGAAACAATCCTTTTCCATGGTCATCCAGTAATAACCTGCCCGAAGGATTTTCTTTGCAATGACATATCCGTTCATATGGGGCCCACATACTCCCGAATGCACTTCGTTCATGATCTTTTCAGCTTCTTGGCCATCTATACACCTCAAAAGATTCAGATCTGGAGTTATTTTGTACAAGACTTCTCCGCTCAAGAAGAAACTACTGGCAAGCCTTCTAATGGTTCTCTTTTGGTTTCCACTGGCTTATTTAGGATATTCCTTTGTTTTCAAAAAACCTTTTGACATCATGATACCATGGTTGAACATCTGGTTCTATTTCAACTGCAATGCAATAACCATGTCTTTCTCGAATTTGGATCTCCAACGGGTCAATATAGACATTGCCTGGATACGGAAGCATTGAGGCCAAAATAGCTAGTGCATCAGCTAACTCATTGTGGAATCGAGGAATATACTTGAACTCGACGGACCTTAACCATTTGCTAAGATTTTCCACATGTTGCCTATATGGGATAAACTTGATGTCTCGAGTTTCCCATTCACCTTGAGCTTGTCGAATAATCAAGTCAGAATCTCCCATGATTAACAATTCCTCACATCCAGATCAACGCCATGTTCATGCCCATAATGCAGGCTTCATACTCGACAGTGTTGTTCATATAAAAGAACCGAAGCCGAGCTGTGGCCGGATAGTGCTGACCAGTGAGTGAAATCAAAATTTCCCCAATTCTGTCACCTTTTGCATTTACAGCTCCGTCAAAGAACATTTTTCAATCATTGGTGTCTTCTGGAATTACTTCAACAAATTTGCTTCCTCATCCGGAAAGTATGTACTTAGGGGTTGGTATTCATCATCAACCGGATTCTCATCTATATGATCCGCCAAGGCTTGAGCTTTCCTCGCCGTGTGGGTGACATAGACAATGTCAAACTCAATGAACAAGATTTTCCATTTTGCTAACCTTCCTACGTGCATCAATTTTTTGGAATATGTACTTCAGAGGATCCATTTTGGTTATGATATATGTGATGTAGGCCAACAGATAATGTCTACGCTTCTAGGCGACCCAAGTTAGGGCACAACAAGTTCTTTCCAATAAAGTGTACTTGGATTCATAACTGCTGAACTTCTTGTTAAGATAGTATATGGCCTGCTCTCTCTTTCCGGTCATATTATGTTGCCCCAGGACACAACCGAAGAAATTTTTCAGGACTGTAAGATACAAGAACAAAGGCCTCCCTGGCTGGGGTGGAACCAACACTGGCGAATTTGACAGATATTCTTTGATTTTGTCGAAAGCTTCTTGACACTCATTCGTCCATCTGATTGTCGCATCTTTCTTCAACAGCTTAATATGGACTCACACGTGGTAGTCAGTTGAGCGATGAACCTGCTGATGTAATTCAATCTTCCTAGCGGACTTATGACCTCTTTCTTGGTTCTCGGAGGTGGCAAATCCTGAATATACTTTATCTTTGTAGGATCTAACTCGATACCCCTCAGGCTGACTATAAACCCCAAAAGTTTCCCAGATAGAATTCTGAATGCACATTTAGCTGGATTCAATTTCAAGTCATACTTGAGCAGACGCTCAAAGAACTTTATCAAATCCCGCACATGGTCTTCCTACGTTGTGGATTTAATGATCACATCATCCACATACACCTCAATTTCCTGGTGCATCATGTCATGGAAAATGCAGTCATAACTCTCATATAAGTTGCCCTAGCATTCTTCAAACCAAATGGAATACTGTAATAGTAAGTGCCCCAAGGTGTGGTGAAAGCCATCTTTTTCTACGTCTTCTTCATCCATCAGAACCTGGTGATATCCAGCATAACAATCCATGAAAGACTGTATCTCATGCTTGGCATAGTTGTCCACAAGAATGTGGATGTCTGGCAATGGAAAGTTGTTCTTGGGGCTTGCTTTGTTCAAATCCCGATAATCAACACACACTCGGGTTTTCCCGTCTTTCTTTGGCACAGGAACGACATTAGCCAACCAGGTAGTGTATCAGACCACTCGGATTACACCAACTTTGAATTGTTTGGTGACTTCTTCTTTGTTCTTATCACTGATGTCTGTTTTGTACTTTTTTTGCTTTTGTTGGACAGGTGGATAACCGGGATAAGTTGGCAATTACGCACCACCAAATTGACACTCAGCCCTGGCATATCATCATAGGACCATGCAAACACGTATTTTTGAATTCAAACAAAAGTTAGATCAATGCATCTCTAGTTCTTTCATCGGCGTGAATGCTTATCATGGTTTCCCAGACCTCTTTTGGACTACCCAAATTAACTGGCTAGTTTTCATTTAAGTTTGGCTTAGGCTTATTCTTAAATTGTTCCAGTTCTTGATTTATTTCTCTAAAAGCCTCATCTTTATCATATTCTGGTTCTTGATTCATTATTTCACAGTTAGGCATCATTTTAGGATCTGAGCATGAAGTCCGCAAGCATGTCATGTTATTTAACTCTCGATTATTAGAACTAAAAACAAAAAGATAAGAAAAATAGAAAAAATTAGAATAAAAAAAAGGAGACATCCATTGACAATGAAATATTGATTTCATTTCATTGAATTGAAGATATGATGGTTTACATCGAAATAAAAAGATAATAAAATAAAACATTCGAGTTACACCATGAAATAGCTTGTAATGTAGAAAAATGGCAAGACTGCACTACTGGGATTCCCGCATGACAGGGAATGCGGTAGCCTTCCAGTTTTGAAGCTTGGCATTCGGTCCCATGTATAGCACCTCAGCAGTGCTTGTGCCTTCCCCCGACTGGACCATGTGGGACTCGTACAACATTTTTTTCATTGCTTCACAAATATCCTCAATCTCCTCGGTCGTGAAGGCTTCTACTTCCTCTTCTTCTGCATACTTGGGTTTAAGAAATGACTTGGCAAGATAAAAATGGGATTAGGCAAGACCCACCCATTTTTCTTATGCTCATCAGCCCATTTTATGTCGCCATTTGTAGCTTGGAAACCTACACTGAAGAACTTCTCATTTGCGGTTGAATTAATGGGCTCTGTGATGCCTTGTAGACATACCCGGAGCCCTTTCCCGGGCTTGTACCCATGTTTAATCATTTCACTGGCTACCATGACCGATGCATTTGATAAGCAAGGTTAAGGACACGGGGCCCCTTCTTCACATTGGTCGGCGACCACAATTTTGAAGGCTTGATAGACAATGTGCTCACATCCTTCTCTAGCTTCAAGACACGGGACTGACGGGTCCCTATAAATGGACTTTTCATCCTCCCCGTGGACAACAATTTCTTGGTTTTCATGTTCAAACTTGACTATTTGGTGGAGAGTGGAGGGCACATCCCCTGTAGCGTGAATCCATGGCCTTCCTAGGAGAAAATTATTCAAAGTATCCATATCCAGAACCTGGAAAGTCACTTCAAAATCCATAGGGCCAATGGTCAAAATCAAGTCAATTTCCCCTATTGTATCGCGCTTGACACCATCAAAAGCGCGCACACAGACATTGTTTGGTCGAATTCTTTCTGTTCCAATTTCCATCCTCTAAAGTGTTGAGAGAGGGAAAGTATTGACCCTAGACCCACCATCTAGCATGACCCTCTTCACATAATAGCCTTCGCATTTGACAGTCAGGTGAAGGGATTTGTTATGGGTGGCTCCCTCTAGGGGAAAGTCATCACGACTGAAAGAAATTCTGTTGACTTCGAAGAATCGTCCAGCCATTCTCTCCAACTGTTAGACTGAAGTTTTAATTGGGACATATGACTCATTCAATGTTTTCAAGAGTACATTCTGATGTTCATTTGAGCTCAACAACAGGGGTAAGAGCGAAACCTGGGAAAGACTCTTCCTGAGTTGATCAATCATGGCATATTCTGTAGTTTTAATTTTTCGGAAAAATTCTTCTGCTTCTTCAGCGCTCACAGGCTTCTTGGGTGGAAACCATTTCTCCTTGTTTAACTTTGATTTTTTTAATTCTTCTAGGTTGTGGTACTTTCCAGATTGGTTCTTTTCGTTCACCTCTCCCATATTCTCTTTCCCCTTGTACATAACCACTGTTTTGCTATAATTCCAAGGACTATAGTGGGGTCTCTCATAGGGCTATGTGTTGCGCGGCTGATAACACGGCTAATAACCACGGGCTCAGTCAGCCTTGGTGAAATTATCGGCCCCCGCGCCACATAAGTTGTTTTTAGCTCATATAACTTTGGCACATTCAGCGTGACTTTCTTTTTCTCAAATCTTTTGGGAGTGTTCAACATGAGTTGTTCCTTCCTTGGGGCTCTAGGAACATAGAGAATTGCGTCCTTAGTAGGTGTTGTCCCAGCCTTTGTTTCCACAGCTTTTTCTGCAACTTGAGGAGTTGGAGTGATTTTCTTCTTCTCATTTATGGCTTGTTTCGCCGCTGCTTTAGGTCTTGCCTCCGAATCAACAATGTCGATGATAGCTTTCAAGGCTGGATCAAACTCTTTATCATCACAAATTATTCTAATGACCGGCCAGTTGTTGTGAGTCGGTAATGGATTGTTAGTCACATTAAGGACTTCTTTATCCCTTAGCACCACTCGTTTCTGTTCTATCAAATTCTCAACTGCCCTCTTGAGAGTCCAACAATCCCCTGTATCATGACCCTCTACCCCCAAATGATAGGCGCACCTAGTACCGGGCCGGTATGATGGAGATTCCGAATTTTTCCGATTTAGAGACACAGGTTGCAATAGACCCATCTAGATTAATTTCGGAAATAGGCTAGCGTAGGACTTACCAATAAGGGTGAAGCTGTTTCTTCTGGGAGGCTCATGAGGGCATGTATTATGTTGGTAGTTGTTTTGCAGTGGACGAGGGTTATATGGAGCTTGGTGAGGATGGTTATTTCTTGGAGGTGAAGCTCTGTTTTGGTTGTAATGTTGTTGTGGCAGTGTATAGGGTTAGGCATTCATTACCGTATAGGGAGGTGGTGCCACAGTATATGCCTCATCTTGATGGGGGTAGTAGTGTTTTGGGGTTCTGGGAGACAGGTAAGAATGATCATGTGATCGACGGGAGCCTCTCGAACTTGAAGCTATCACGACTCCTTCTTCCCTCTTCTTTCGATTTACTAAACCTCCCGAGCCGTTCTCGATGACTTGTGAAGTGGCTCTCAGAGCATATTGACATGATTCGGCCAGTTTTCAGGCCATTTTCTACCATTTCTCCAATATTTATGGCTTCTACAAAAGGTTTGCCCATGACAGACATCATGTTCTAAAAGTAATCGGCCTCTTGGGCCTGTAAGAAAACAATTATCATTTCTGTCTCATCTATTGGTGGTTTCACTCAGGCTGCTTGCTCACACTACTTGATAGCGTATTCACGGAAACTTTCCGCGGTTTCTTTCTTGAAATTGGTCAAGGAATCCTATCTGGGGTATATCGACATTGTATTGAAATTACCTGACAAAATCTCGATCCAGGTTGTCCCATATATGCCAATGGGAGATGTCTTGGTCCATGTACCATCCTGACGCAATTCCCATCAAGCTCTCCCCGAAATAGGACATCAAAAGTTGTTCCTTTCCACCTGCCCCTCTCAGCTGATTACAATATCTTTTCAAATGAGCGATCGGGTCTCCATACCCATCGTATTTCTCAAATTTTGGCATTTTAAAGCCAACGGGATGGACATGAGGAAACATGCACAGATCGGAGTACGAAACACTCTTTTGGCCACTCGGGCCTTGCATGTTCTTAAGACTTTTTCGAGACTTTTCATTTTTCAAGTCATTTCTTCTTGCTCGGGGTTTCTTGCCATTCTTTCCTGTTTCACTGGAGACTCGTATCATGGGTGCTGAGGGTAGGAGTTAGGGGTGACATGAACTGTGTCTAGCTGAAATTTTGGTACTTGAAAAGTGAAAGTTGGAGGCTCGAA
This sequence comes from Nicotiana sylvestris, assembly GCF_000393655.2. Taxonomy (NCBI): domain Eukaryota; kingdom Viridiplantae; phylum Streptophyta; class Magnoliopsida; order Solanales; family Solanaceae; genus Nicotiana; species Nicotiana sylvestris. The sequence goes on from NC_091066.1 coordinate 64,674,909, forward strand.
GCATGGTTTGGGCACTGTTGGTTGTGCCGTAGTAGATACTGGTGGTGCGGTGAATACTGTAGGAGATACTCCTGAAAACGGTGTCTGGGGGCGAACCTCAGAAGGCATACCGGTGAAATTAGATGATATAGTGGGGTACCCAAACAGGATGAATGGGTTGGTTACGGGAATAGGGACGTTGGAGGTTCCGCTTGTCCTGGGAAGAAATTCAGGAAATCCGGGGATTATACCGGGCAGTTCTTGGCCATTAGACCAAGCGTCCCACATCTCTAACATACGGCAATGCAACATTCTATTTTCTTCAGCAGCTGTTGATTCTGACTGTGGGATGACCGATACTAGGCTATCCTCTAAAGGGTTAATAATTGGTAGATGACTTTTGGAAGCCATAGGAATACTACCTTTGGATCTTGTGAAGTAAGGATGGGAAGCCAGATTACCACAAAACCAACCACCTGAAACATGACCTATCTAGTTGCCACATAACAAGATGGTTAGTTTGAGAAATTTAATAGATAGAGAATCGCATATTGGGAATGCAATACACCTGAACAGTTAAACGTTTCTAAATATTTTGCAACGGCTGTGTGTTTCATCCCGGCTTTGCTATCTCTTTTCAAATCCTGATTCTTTTCTTCCTCTTTTGCTATTTTTAGCTCTTATTTCTTCACTCTTTTCTTTCTTTTCACCCAATTTTTCTTCATCTTTCTCTCTCTCGTTTTACTCTTTTTGGTTTATATTCACTCATATTGTCTATATCTATGATCGAATCCATTGGGAATTGCCTACATATCACGACAGCCCATAAATCAGATCATTACGTAATTCAGGGAATAAACGAAAAAGAAAATTTTGCGTTTTCAATATTTTCATCAAATAAAATCTTTTGGGGTTTTTCTGTTACAAGGACTCAGAAATACCGACAATAAAAGGGAACATACAAACTCAAAACCGAAAAACAAAAAGACTTGGAAAAGACTAACAGACTCGAAAAGGTGAAATGCAAACTCAAAACCAAAAGAAAATAAAGAACACATAAGAGCCTCCAATACTACTCCGGGGGCCCGCGGGACATCAGTCAATCTCGACGTGGGCTTGCGTGCAACCTCTTCTTGAAGGTACTCTAAATCATCCATCACCTGACGGACAAAGGTCATCATAGAAGCAAAGAACATGGACCTGGTCATATCTTCGTATTCATGGCACTTCATCGCGACATATTAGCAATTTCCTTAATCCGTTTTCTAATGACACCCTTTTCTTGGAGTAGGCATCCAATTTGCTGAGACCGGGCCTCCAACACCTGTGAGGCTGTATGGTTTTGGTCTTGCAATTGTTGTATGTCTTCTTTCAATCGGGAAATCAATGTGTAGCAATGCTCTCTTTCCGTTTTGAAATCCTTTGCTTGTTGGACCATTTCATTTTCAAAAGTAGTCAACTTTTTCTTTAGGAATGTGACTCCTTTAACATACTTTTGCTTTAACTGCTGAATAGACCCTGTCCGTTCTTTTGTACTATTTGCCAACTTTGCCCGGGATTTTGCCAATTCATCCTCGGCCTTTGCTAGATCAAACCCATAATCATGCACTTTTCACCTCAGATGGCTTATGAGTTTTTCATCTTTTTCGCTTCTTACCAGGGTTTCAGCGGCTGTTTTCATCTTCTGAATCTGAGCTCGGAGGGCTTCATTTTCTTGGGCTAACCTTGTCTTTTCTCCTTCATCCTCAGCAGCCTGCAAACTACTATCAAATTTGAGTTTTTTGATTTGATCCTCTAGCTTTCTTTTGGTAGTTCGGTATCCCTTCTCTTTAGCTAACCAAACCCATTATTCTCGCGCTCCATCGATGAATTGTTGGACATGGGGACTTTTGGCGGGCTGTTCTGGTTCTTGATCGACTTGAACCCTTTTACCATACCCGGCCGTGTAGTTATATTCTATTTCACCCGCGGACAAATCCCGTACTAGTGTCAGTGGATCCAGAAACCTACATTGGTGCCAAATTTGGCGAATCTTTTCTTCTGGGAATGCGGCTTTTGGCATAGTTCAATAACCTATGGACTCAAATCTTCATCATGAGGGACTGTTTGGTATCTTCCTAATTGGTGTAGGACCCGATGTAGAGCATACGGCTGAATACTCCGAAGACCCATCAATAAAAGAAAGTACACTCTAACAGACGTCTAAATAATCTCGTTGATCGGGAGCCAACCGAAAGTCCACTCAATTCGATTTGCGGTCAAAGAACCCAAATACGTGAACCATGCCTCAGTACTTTCCGGCAAATCATGGCCGTTTACCCTGTTTCCATATTCTTCAATGCAATTGAGTCTGGTCAGACTGTAGTTCATGTACCCCGAGCGATGGCAAAGATGTTCTACCAGCCACATTTGCAAAAGCAAGTTGCAACCCTCATAAAACTTTGTCCTAGGTCGACAAGGGGTTAAAGCTCGATAAATTTCTGCGAGAATCATCGGTATAATAGTGCCATTGGCCTTTTTGACCAAAATGTCGGCCATTCCTGCAAGCCCCACTTCTATATGTCCGCCACTCCTTGGGCATATCAGAGTGCCTAAAAATGCCACTACGAAGGCCAAACGTGCTACCCATTTGTTTTATTTCCTTAGTGACTCAAACTAGTGTCCAGAGACTCAAATCTGCGAGGGTCCCCATACCGGCTGTACAAGAAATAGAATGTGCAGAATCCTCCGGCCAAATTTTATCTTTAACTTGTCGGCTAATACACAGAAGGTCCAAAAACTTATGAGGGTTACAGTTCTTGGTGCTACTGGATATTGATGCCTGAGATTCCCGTCAAGACCAACATAACCTGTTATTTCCTCTAGTGTAGGGGTCGGCTCAAAATCAGAGAAGTGGAAATATTATGTGTCGGGTCCCAAAATCGTATCAAAGCTTCAATTATATCAACTCTTGGTTTAATTTTTAGAAGATTGGTAATCCCACCTAAAGCCTTTGTCTTAGAACGCTTGGCAACCTCCCCCAAGTCGTTCCACCACATGTGGAGTCCTAGTGGAATCTCATCTACGACTCGAAAAGGTATATTTTCAATGGTGCTCATTCTACACATTTAAATTAGGGTGACTGGTTAAAACATGTGAGTTTCATTTGAAAACTGACCAAACAAAAGATTATTTTAATTTAAAACAAATCATGGCTACTTTTGCAAATACGGCCCTTCAGTACTTCAGAAGGGAAGATTATAGGGTTGTTGTTGCTACCCAATTTTTCCCTCATATTTTTTAAAACATATATATATATATATACTTTCAAAATAGTATACTTACATCATCATTTAATTTATAAACATATACAAGCATTTTTCATAATTTTAAAGGCTTTAAAATTAATTTCTTTCTACATCGTGTTTTAAGTTTTGCAGGTAATCCAAGAAGTAACCGTTCTTCAAAAAGGAGCAATCTTCGCTCCGGTTTCCGCTCATAACGTTCACATCCTGAAATTATTTCAAACGTAATCGACCCCCATCAATTACCCACTTTACTATATGGCTATTCAGATACTTGCTATATATCACATATGTTATATTTTAGATTCACATTAATGACTCCGCATGAATTCATCCGATACTGTCCTACCCAAAAGAACCCTTTCCGAAACGTAAGACCCTTCCTATAACAACTCCATCGGTTTCATCCACCATTGGATCCAGAACTGCACACAGCCTGATTTCCGTAATACCAGGGATATGTAGGCAACTCAGAAATCGGAGTTCAGCCTCTAATTTCAAAATCATCCCATTCGGTCAAAATCGGACATCATTTCTTTACCCGATAACTCTTTCATAATTTCCGGGTAAAGAGGGTAGCTGTTGATACCCAATTTTTTACTCATATTTTTAAAACATATATATACACTTTCAAAATAGAATACTTGCATCATCATTTAATTTATAAACCTATACAAGCATTTTTCATAATTTTCCTTAATCTTAAAGGCTTTAAAATTAATTTCTTTCTGCATTTTATTATATAAATATTCAATAATTATCCTTCAAATTATTTTTATGATGATTTAATCATCCAAACCTATTATCTACACCAACATGTATGTTTTAAATATTTTACTGCATCTTTTTATAATTACATTTGCATTTTTATTTATGCAGAAGATAACTTTTTATATTTTTAGAATGTTAAGTTATTATTCTTAATCATATTAGTGCATAAATAATATTTTTGTTATTTATAAATTATTTTTGCTAAATATTGGGTATTTAAATAATACCCTAATTTTAAAACCTATTTTCGGATCTAATACACCATCCCAATACCCCATACACCACCCCAATAACCCCAGCCCAAACCCGTCTAAATAAACCTGACCCAACCCCCTTTTAATCATGGTCGTTGATCTCTGGGATCAATGTCCCATATCCTTCCCCCCACTTTAATAAACCTAACCCGCCCCAAACCCTACCATTCCATCTCAGACGCTTCCTTTGAATCCTCTCCCCTCTTTTTCTACGAACCCTAGCCGCTATATCTCTCAACCTCTCCAAATTCGGCTCTAAAATGGAATCAATCATTGATTCACTTACCTTATTGATCTCCTCTCACTACTGGTTATTCGTCTGTGGTGTTACCTTGTTGCTTGCCTAAACATGACAAGCAAATCTCATCAAAATCGAACAAAAATCGGTTCAAATCCATGATCTTTTTGCTATTCTATCTATATTCGCCCGGTGTTCTACTGTGAGTACGAAAATTTGTCTATTTCTGTTGATTCTTACTTACCCTAAACTAGGGTTTTCAGATCTCTTCAAATCAAACCAAAATGGGTTCGATTCTCTAATTTTGAGTGTTATTATGTCTATATCCATCATATATTCTATTGTGTGTCCGATTTTTTTCAATATTTACTTTCCCTAAAAAACTAGAGTTTACCTATTTTTTCCCTAATTTGATTTTTATTGATTCTGCAGGTTATTGCTTTTTTATTTATGTTTGATTTTACAGTGTTTCCTTTTTTACTTGTTTAACTTCTACTAATATATAAACCCCTTCCCATTCCCCTGTAAGACAGATCGGAATCACTATAATCTCACTAAAAATTTGAAGCTCTGTTCTGTTATTTCTTTACTACCTTGTTATTTACCTTGCCTTGGCCGGCTGAAAGCCAAGGCAACTGAGAGTATACTGTCCGAACTTGGGGTTCTTTTGAAGCTCTTGGGAACTTTGACGCATTGAGGTTCTGGGTTCTTGTGGATGTTTTGTTATTTATTTTGTCCATTTAACTGGTAAGCTACTTGATTCTCGTAATTTCATCCCTATGTGTCCTTGATTTGCATGTGTTCTCACCTATGAAATTCCTGGTTTAAATATGTTTTTTTGGATTACATATGTGCACAATTTTGCTAATATCACCTTTTTCTAAGCTTGTTAGCATCTGATTCTATTCCTAATGATACTAGTCATGTGTTTACCTAAGCCTAACTTGGGTAACCTGGGTGCAAGGGTGTCTGGATGTTTCCTTAATTCATGTTTATTTGTTTTGTCTTTAACCTCTATAGTGAAGGCTAGAATGTCTGTGTTAATTATAACATGTTCACTTGCTATTTTGTCAATTAGCGTGATCCCCATACCCCATTGGTGACAGATTGAGATCTTAACAGTTACCTCAATCTCTTTTTCCATGCCCTGTTTGAACCATATTGTGACATGATTTGGATCTTCTCTAGTTGTTTAGTCTATTGTGACCATCCTAGAATACCCATATGTGATATTTGGTATGAGTTTTCTATCATACACTATTCTGAGTCCTTGCAATGTTTGTTCTACATGTACAATGTATTGCAATTTGTATTAAAACTATTTTCTATCGATTATGATCTTGCTTCTATGCTAATATATTTTTCAGTCTGTCCTTTGTTCATTTGATACCATGTTTCTTCCAGTGTTTATCATAAAATGTGTCCCCCCTCACATCTAAATGCTGATTACCATGACCCTGGGATGCATGTTTAGCTTAATTTGAATTTCTTAAGCCTCAATTGGTTTAGTGTCATGACTGATAACCTATGCAAACCAGTTTCTTCCCCCCCCCACCCCCAACTTCTTCCAATATGTGGTTGCTATGTATCACTTTACTAAGTGTTGAAATCCTGTTGAACCTGCTTTTGAATCTTGCTGAATCTTATTGTAAGTCTTGTGACCTGTTTGCTTAGTTGTTCTGTGTTCTTAACATATGCCCCCTTAATCATTTCCCACTCTCTCTAATTTGTTACCTATGATATTCTGAACCTACCATTCTTGGCCGGATGAAAGCCAAGGCTACCAAGACTCTTACTACTGACCTTCCTAGCGTGAGCATTGCTCGGGGTCCAATTGAGACCCTTATGAACTCTGACTCTGCTCGGGGTACATTATGGGCTTACTGAATAAGCCAATAGGTTTGTGTAAATGGCTGTTTTCTGAATCTCTGGTAGCTACTAGGTTTTGGCTATTTTTATGTAAATGAAGATTGTTTTCTGGGTTTGATTGGCTATGACTTATGGATTGTGGTGAAGCCTGTTGGATATGAAATTGAAAGCCTGGCAGGGCTAGGTATACTTTGGGCATGTCTTAGGCCCACTATGGCTATTTCTAGCACTTTGTAATTTATTTCATTACTGAGCCTGTTATAATTTTGTAATAACAATTGGGGTATTAGTAAAATTGAAAATAATTGGTCTATTCTAATATTTGCATGAAAGGGTATAGATCCAGCCTATAGGATCTGAGTGTTTAATGTTCCCAGTATGCTTTGCTTTGATGTATTCTGATAGATATCATGCCTATAGGACATAAATAATCTCATTTGCTCACATGTCCATCTTCACACATTTTTTACTACCTATCATACTGCAACACGTGTAATTATTTATGTTAGATACCATGCCTATAGGATTACACTGAGTAATAAATACCTGCTCTTTACAATATTCACGTAGATATCATGCCTATAGGAACACAATCAAATTTATTGCTATTTCTGTTATTCCTATTATACTACCCGCCTAGAAAGCATGAAAGGATAAAGAACCAATCTCAAGCGCTCATTCTTAGAAATCCTGCCTATAGGACTCTAACCTAGGAAGTATGTTGACAAAACGCTGGTAATTGAACTATCAAACCGTCTCACTTCCTTATTTTGCAAACAAAATTAGGAAGCATGCCTATAGGATATGTAATGTTCGTCGTGTTAAGACAACAACACTGTGTGCATGCTTAAAATTCAGAATCACATAGAAGTCATGCCTATAGGATTTAAGGACCCCATTTCGTATTAATTTTGGAACTTGTCACATGCTTAATATGTAAAAACCTTGATTGCGTGCATTTGTTGCTTATATGTAGAGGCTAACTTGAGCCCTTAATTTCTTTTATATGAAGTCCAACTTGTTTTGTATGTCGCATAGTTTTATCATTTTTTGAGCAGCCTAAGTTATGTCTAGAACCATCCAAAATTGAGGTCCAAATGCGTCCATGGGAACTAGACTTCAAAATCTAATACATATCCAAAATTTGGGATCAAACATTTTTAGAATCGTCCCAGATATCTTTTTGAATATAACTTTAGATTCCGACACGTTGATAGTTTCAGATTTGCAGAGCTTCACAAAAAACTTTATATCTGGTGTAAAAATGTCAAAATCATGAACCGATTGATTTTCTGAAAAATAGACTTCAAGATCTAAGACATATCAAAAATTCGGAATCAAACATCTTGAGTATCGTCCTAGGTATTATTTTGAATCTAACTTTAGATTTCGAGGCGTTGATAGTTTCAGATTTGTTCAGCTTTACTAAAATATTTGTATCTTAGTGTAGGGACATCGAAATCATGGACCGTAAATTTTTTCGAAAACCAAACATCAAAATATAAAACATATCCAAATTTAAAGATTTAATACCTTAAGGATAGTTTCATATAATATTTCGAAGTCAACGTAAAATTCGGACACACTGACAATTTCAAACTTGCGCGACTTCACCAAAACTTTTATATCTTGATGTAGGAATGTCGAAATCATGAACCATTTTATTTTATGAAAACAAGACTCCAAAATCTAAAATATTTCCAAAATTTAGGATTTAATACCTTAAGGATAGTTTCAGAGAGTGTTTCAAAATCAATATCAGATTTTAATATACCGACAATTTCGAATTGGCGTGACTTCGTCAAAACTTTTATGTTTTGGTATGAAGCCTCAGGATCACAAGATGTTGTTCTTGCTTTTAATCAAAATTCAGGAGCTCCATTCTCACAAATATCTTGGATTTGAGTCTCCCTGAATTTGAAACGTTGCGCCCCGGGAATCTTTCTTCTTATATTTGTGTTCCCTTTTAATGCCTCTCTTCTCTTACCTTTTTTTTTTCTTTTAGGGTATTGAGCGGATATGAAGACCAATAAACTTGAAGGTTATGCGAACATGAAGACATAGTGAATCCCTAGACTTTGATGCAAATATTGTCATCATTTCAGTGAAGATACCATTTTACCATAACAACTTGCCCCCTTTAAATCAAATGGGATCCAAAGATCAAAAGGAGGATGACGTTCAGCTTGATTTTATATTCCTTTCATACTTCACTCGGACAACAATTGGGGAACTATGTATATTTTGAAATCATGCGACTGAACTCAGAATGAAACTCTAAGCCGCTTACGTACCTCGATAAAGAGAATCAAGTCATACCGTAGTTCAGAATGGCTAATTTATTTTTAATTTTTTCTTATTTTTATATCCTAACTTTTGCCTAGTCCGCCTCTTTCGAGGTTTTCAACCTAGCGGACTCTTTTATTTGGTGGACCGTACATAGTTTAGACTCATGCGGTCCATGAATGTAGGAACATGTAGTTTAGGCTCATGCGTCAAGGAGTGTTGCAACTGCAAGGATAATACTTCTTTAAGAATTTGCCATTGATAGGGCTGATTCTCACGCCATCTGCATCTACTAGCTTGTATGACCCATTTGAGTAAGCTTCTTGTACGACATATGGCCCATCCCATTTTGAAGTAAACTTCCCTACAGGTTTATGGGAAGTAATTATAGGTCTTCGTATGGAAAAGACTTGATCTCCTACTTGAAAGGATCTTGGACGAACTCTTTTATTAAAGGCGCGAGACAATCGAGCTTGATAATATTCAAGACTCTGTTGAGCTTCCAACCTCTTCTGATCAAGAGCCTACAACTATGCTAATCGACGTCAAGCATTTTCTTCATCAGTGATCCCTTCTTGAATAGCTAATCGTAATGAAGGTATTTGAGGCTCGAGTGGCAAGATGGCTTCGACTCCATAAACGAGTGCATAAGGGGTCGCTTGTGTTGGCATACAGTGAGTTTTCCTATATGCCCACAGAGATTCTTCCATATGGTCATACCAATCCCGTTTGGATTTGGATATGACTTTCTTTAACAAGTTGCATAGAGTCTTTTTGAATGCCTCGGCTAGACCATTGGCGGCAACATTGTACATAGAAGAGTTATGTTGCTTGAAGCCAAAGAGTTCACATATCTTGTTCATCAACCTATTGTCAAATGGCTTGACATTATCCGTTATTATGTAACGAGGAATGACAAAGCGATAAATAATATTTACTCGGATGAAACTTGCAACATTTTCCTTCTTTACTTCCTTAAAAGACACATCCTCAGCCCATTTTGAGAAGTAGTCAGTTGCAGCCAAGATGTATAGGTGCCTAACGGAGGACTTTGGAAGTGGTCCAACAATATCCAATCCTCAAGCGTCAAACGGCTAGGATGAAATAGTCGGGTGCAACACTTCAGGAGGCTATTGAATAAAATTTGCATGGAAATGGCAAGCCTTGCATCTTCGAGCGTAGTCCAAGCAATCTTTTACCATCGTTGGCCAATAATATCCCATCTTTTTATATGGAAGTGGAGCTTTGGTCCAGACTGGTGTGACCCACATACCCCAAAATTCTCTTCTTGCAAAGCTTGGATTGCTTCATCTTCCCCTAAGCATCGCAAGAGTACTCCCTCGAATGATCTTCTGTATAGGGTATCTTTGTAGTAAAGGAAGCGAGGTACATGATGGTGGATTTTGGTCCTTCTCCTCTGATTTTCTAGAAGTATCCCGTAGATCAAGTAATTGATAATGGGTTGTCTCCATTCTTCTTTCTCAGCTTCAGAAACAACGATAATGCTTGAGTTCATTTTCTTCACCATTAGCCTCATTTAGCGGCGGTACTACCCATTTTTGGCAGATAGTAACTTGTGCTTGATCAGGCAGGGTTAATGATGAAGCTAGGGAAACTAAATCATAAGCCTTCTTATTTTCTTTTCTTGGTACATGTTGAATAGTCACGTCACCAACTCACCCCATTAATGTTTTAGCATAATCATGGTATGGGCGTAGTTAAGGTTTCTTGACCTCGTAACTACCTAAAAGCTGATTGATCACCAACTGAGAGTCACCAAAGATTTGCAATTGCAACTGCTTCATTTTGATAGCCATTTCAAGCCCAAGTATTAGTGATTGATACTCAGCAACATTGTTAGAGCAGAGTTGCGTCAATGTAAAAGAGTAGGGCAAAACTTCACCTTGAGAAGTGACAAATACTACGCCAGCATTAGCTCTTGTGCGATGTGTAGTACCATCATAGTACGTCTTCCATGGAGGTTGAACTTCAATGACCATTGCATCCTCATCAGGGAGTTCGTTAGTTAGCTCCCAATCATCAGGTATAAGGTGATCTGCCAAGAAATCTGCTAACGCTTGTCCTTTTATAGCCTTTTAAGGGATGTATACAATTTCAAATTGTTGAAACTGGAGGTACCACCTTGCCAGTCAATCATTGAGGACAAGTTTTGACATCACAAACATGATGGGATTTGCTATATAAATAAGACGAATGACATGAGCTTGAAAGAAGTACTTCAACTTTTGGATTGAGAAGACTAGTGCCAAACATAACTTTTCGATTGGCGAATAATTCAGCTTATTTGGTGTCATCATCCTGCTCAAGTACTTCAACTTTTCTTTCCCTTCACTATTTTCTTGTGCCAACAATGCTCCAACAGACCTCTCTTGTGCTGAAATATATAGTATTAACGGCTTTCCAGGTATAGGGGCTGCCAAAACTAGAGGCTTCATTAAGTAAGTTTTGATGCTTTCAAAGGCATTGCTACAAGTTTGGTCCCATTTGAAATAAACATCTTTCTTCATAAGGCGAATGAATGGTTGGCACCTCCCAGGTAGGTTTGAGATGAATCTCCTAAGGTACGCTAACTTTCCTTATAGACTTTTCAATTCATGAATATCCTGGGGCTTAGGCATTTTCAAGATTGCATCTACTATAGCTTGATCAATTTCAATCCCTTGATGTCAGACAATGAAACCCAGGAACTTTTTGGAGGTAACTCCAAAGGCCCATTTCAATGGATTCATCCTAAGTTGGTATCACCGGAGCAACTCAAACACCATTCTCAAGTCTTTCAAGTGGTCGCTCTTCTTTCTTGATTTTACCACTGTCATCAACATAACACTTGACATTCTTGTGGAGAAGGTCATTAAAGATATTCTGCATAGCTCTTTGGTAAGTAGCACCAGTGTTCTTTAACCCAAAAGGCATTACCTTGTAGCAATAAATACCATTGGGGGTACGGAATGTAGTAAGTTCTTCATCTTTTGGCGCCATGCGAGCATGATGAACCTTCCATAAATAACATTGCCTCGTACCCAGTAGTAGCATCGATCATCAGTTCTGAAATGGGAAGCGGGAATTCATCTTTCGGACATGCATTGTTAAGATCCCTAAAGTCAACGCACACTCGAATCTGGCCATTTTTCTTCCTTACAGGAATAATACTTGAAACCCATGTTGGGTATTTAACTTCACGAATAAAGCCAGCTTCGATGAGTTTGTTAACTTCGATTTCAATCAAGGGAACCAAGTCCATCCTAAAGCTCCTTTGAGCTTGTTTAACAGGGCGAGCACCATTTTTGACTACAAAGTGATGGACTACTACTTTCGTGTACAAGCCAGGCATCTCTTTTTAACTCCAAGCAAAGACATCCCTGAACTTCTTGAGTAACTCAATATAAATGCTTTCTTCATCAACTTCTAGTAAAGCACTTAGGTAGGTGGGTCTTGGTTCTTCATTGGTGCCAAGGTTAACTTCTTTTAAGGCATCAACTGTCTTTTTCACTCCTTCTTCAAGTTCAGGTGGAGCATCTTTTGCATCTTCATCTTCTTGAGGGTCCTCGTTGTTGAATGATATCTGATAACACGGTAAAACATCCTTCATCCATTGAAGATGGAACACCATTCTCGCATTGTACAGTAACATGATACGAAGAACCCACACTTTCTTCATCTTCATCACGTTCCTTAGTGTAGACCACAATATATGGCTTTACCTTCAGTATTTCTTTACATGAAACCACAAGTTTTGTTTGACGCCTCATTCTAGAAGGAACCAAACTTTGGAAATCCTTAGATATCTTCAGGATTATGGGCAAAGCGGGTGTTCTTATGTTTTGAAAATTTCTCTGGAACTTGTTCCCCTTCTTTAATGGACCCAATCTATCAAACACAAAAGTCCTCAAAGTTGATTTTCCAAGTGGATCAAAGACAGAAGGCTTGTTAGAAGTGGCAGATTCATTTTCTACAGTGATATAATTGTTACTCACCCTTCTTATGGAGATGTATTCTAGTGACCGCTGATTGTATCCCAAACCATCACATGGTTGCCTTGTCGCAGCTTCTGATGGGAGCTTCCCTAACTTTGCCTGCTCATTAGGATTGTATACAGCTTTTTCAAATAGCCTGTCAGCATTTGGATCAAAACCTTCATCTGTTCTCTTTGTAGGGAATGCCACATTCTGCAAACGATTTTGGGCCACAAACCCTGCAAGTGGCTTTGAGGACAACTTTACTACCTCAATTCGTTTTACCGGGAAAGTTAACTACTTTAGCATGTTAGTTTAGAGATTAGATGATTCACTTTCACCTTTCTTTCTTTTAGGGACATATCGGAGCACATGACTTACTTTCTTGCCATAAGACGCAATATTCCATCTATAAAATTTATTCGCATTGGGTTGTACCTCCTCAGTAACAGCTTTGGCTTCACCAGTAGTCACCTCAACTCTTTTAGTTGTGGGCTCGTTATTCTTGTTTTTCATGCCATCATCAGCTTTTAGCTCATTCACAATATGGTTCTTCAAGTAGAACTTTGCATCAGTGAAGTGTGACTCAGCCTCGGTGAATCGCTCATCATCAATAACTATCTTCTTCTCGACTTCACCATCGTAGAATTTTAGACATTGATGGTAGATAGATGGAAATACTTTATTCTCATGTATCCAAGGCCTCCTAAGCAAGACATTGTATAAAGTCTTTGCATCGATCACATGTAGCCATGCACTTGATTGCATATCTTCAATGGTAATTCTCAACATGGTCGCACCTATGGCTCTTTGCCCCCCTTGGTTGAATCATTGAATCATCACACGACTTTTTGAGAGTTCGTTCATGGGAATACCAAGTTCTTTCACAGTGCAAATTGGCAAGATGTTTACTAGGGATCATCCATCACCCAAAATTTGATTTACCCTTTTGTCGTGCATATAGCCAACCAGGTATAATGGGCGGTTATGAGGAGTGTCACCAAGTAGAAGATCGTCATTCGCGAACGTAACTTTTTTCTCACAAGTATTAACTTCTTGAGGAATGGACTCGAAGAGCTTTTCCGAAGATGGTGTCAATGGTAGGTAAACACACTTTTCTTCCTCTTTGTCAACATGGCAACAAGAGGCATCAATGCCCTCATGGGAAATCTTCGTGCGAAACCAACTTGGTAAGAATTCCTCCAAGGTCACTGGATGTCGTGGCTTTTGAGGATGGTACACCTCCTTTGCTTTCTTCAAATGCTTAACTAGATTACATCTCCTTGGTATTTTCACCATCATTTTCTTGTTGGTTGTTCTATTGATTCTTTTTGTGTCGCCTATGGCAAGTCATCAATGTCCAACCTTCATTATCATCATGGTGGTCTACTTCGACTTTGTTATTCTCCAGTAATTCTTCATCTTTGATTTCTTTTAAGATGCATAGCTTATCTATTCTGAATGAGCCAAAGGTGATAGAGACTTGGTTCGCATTTGCCTTTGTATCTTCAAAAACGGTCATCTTTTCACGGGCCAAGTCCATAACTTTGTCCTTGAAGACAAAGCACTTCTCCAAAGGGTGGCTTACAAGTCGATGATATTTGCAGTAATTTGGGTCATTTGTTTTCCCAGCTTCATTTGGTCACTTCAACTCTGGAAGCTCAATAAGATTTAACTCGAGGAGTTCTTCAAAAATGGCTGGCACATCAAAATCCAAAAATGGGTACTCCTTCTCTTGCATTTATTTTAGAGTCAACTTTCCATTTTGTTTATCTTGAAAAGAAGTGGATTTCGTACTCTGCTTCTTGCTCACTTTCGTTGTGAACTTCACAGGTGAAGTGTTGACATTCATAGCTTCTTTGTTTTTAGATTTGGATACAAACAAGCTCCATTTCCCGACTTCTTGCTTGTCATTCCCTTTACGTGGCTCATAGATAGGCAACCTTTCATTTTCAACGGAGGCCATGCTCAACTCCATGTCAAGGGCACGAGTCACAAGTTCTTCAAATGTGCCAGGCTTGACACCTTTAAAGATGTAGTGTAGTCCCCAATGCATGCCTTGGATGCACATCTCTATGCTCGAAGCTTCACTGAGCATGTCTTTGCAATTGAGTCTTGCATTCCTCCAACGATTGATAAAGTCGATAATTGGTTCACCATTTCGTTGATGAGTATTTGTAAGTTCTATCATACTCACAGTACGTCTCATCCTATAAAAGTGATTGAGGAATTTTTGCTCTAATTGATCCCAACTATCAACAGATCCAGCCTCGAGGTCCGTGTACCAATCAAAAGCATTTCCTTTTAATGATCGGACAAACTGCTTGATAAAGTAACCTCCATAAGTCCCAGCATTGCTGTATGTCTCAACGAAGTGCACCATATGTTATTTTGGATTGCCTTTTCCATCAAACGGTTTAAATTTTGGAGGTTGATAGCCAGCATGAATCTTCAACATATCAATCCTTGAAGTGTACGGCTTTGCGTAAGTAAAGGAGGACTTGGAAGCAACTTCAATTTGTTTTTAATAGTCCCTTCAATGAACTCTTTTAGTTGATTGATTGGAATCAAACCTTCCAAATAGACTGGAATTTCCTTAGTGGATGCAACTTGTCGTAGGGAAGGATTAATCTCTTGAACTTCTGGGAGTTTGCTAGGTGCATGGGTGGATTCTTCTTCCATCAAGATTCCCACTTTGTCTGTTAGCTTGTCAATTCTAGCATTTTGATTTTGCATGCATTTGGTCAAGCCGACGATTGTTTCCATCAAGTTTGCCAATTGCTCCTACATAGGTGAAGTGTTTGTCACCATGGCTTGCATGATTGTTGTGGACGATGGAGAGTAGCATGGATTGTCACACAGATTGATCCTTGATTGGCTCATGCTATGTGGTGTAAGTGGAGAGGATCCATCACTTAAAGCATCATCATCTTCCTTCACAGCAGAGTGATTGAATCCGGATAGGTCAAGCAGAGCAAGAGTTTTCTTGATCTTTGTACATGGCGAAATCAGAAGACTTGATTTCTCGCCAACAAGACATTTCGAGAGCATGCCCCGGGACCCCGAGGGTAGGGGGTCGCAACCGAATCCTCGATCTCGGGACTCGTTGAAGCCCGACTCGTAGAAAACGAAGAACGACGCCAGGACAGAGGGGGAAGTCCTCTAGGAACATGGCTACATCTAACAGGCCCGGCGTATCAAGATCCTGCTGAAGCATCATGTCAAGCCATACCATCACCGTACTTTGTAACTGATCCCTGCGTACTTGTAACCGAGTCTCCCCTCCTATATAAGGGGGACTCGCCCCACCTTGTAAGGGGCGGATGTTTCTCCATTTTTCTCCACAAGTGCAATAATATCTCTTTCTCTCTCTCTTTTCTTCTAAGTGTTTCATCCTCGTAGGCTCGATACCTCCTTCGCATTCATTATTTTCTTACTTGTTCTTCACCGTATGGTTTAGTATTGGCAATATAGAGCCTTGCTTAATCATACTTCTAACTATTATCCCATCCCCGGCCATCCCTGATAGTCCGAGATCGATACCAATGCCGACCCCGAGGTCCCATCGACCATCTTCGAACTCGGGCAACAGGCCCCTTTGGTTTGATTACTGCGTCGCCTTAATTCGCATTTTATCTTTATACTTCACGCACTTAGCATTAACTGCTTTAACAACTAGCTCGAGAATAGATCACGTATTTTTAGAGTCCCATTTACAAATTTAATTGTTGTTACCATTTTCACGGTAAACAATCTTTTCAACAACATCGCTTCCTCCTTCGGGTGCATTAGTGGAAGATTTTGCTCCTTTTGAGGATGAAGATCCGAAAACAGGGTAGATGCGGACGACACTTGGGGTGCTTGTTGTCCTAACGAGCTTGTTTTGCTCTTCGTAACTGGTCCAAAACTTCCAAAGGTAACTTCGAGTATATTTTCCACATCAGCATTGAACCTGGAATTAGCAGCCTTGGTGGAAGTTGAACTGGAGTTGATTTTTCTTTGAAGCCATTTCGATGTTCCTGAACTTTGGTGATTGAAAAGTTGAGATGATAGGTAGAGATGGTCCCACTGGGCGTGCCAGAGTTTGTAGACAATAAATTATGTCAAGAAAAATATAATCGAGACCGAAAAATATTGCAACAATTGTAGTATTTTATTTCGAATATTTGAGTGTACAATCTCTATGAATCCTCTGGTTCTACTCTTCAACGGTAAATAAAAGAGCTTTTGAGCTTAATCTTGAATTTTATTTTACTTTAATCCAAGTTATTGAGGCATGATCTTGATCTTGACGTATTTTTAATCCAAGGGCTTGCTACTTGTTCTTGAATATTCGTCTTGATCTTTTAATCCTTTAAACCCTTGAATGCTTGTAGCTTTTAGAGAAATCTGCAGCATTTGATCCACGAGCTCTCTCTTGCTTCTTGTTATAACTTCTGGTCTCTTTTCTGAGTTATGAAGACCCCTATTTATAGTTGTGGGGGGAAGAGTTATGATAAGAACAAACTCTTTCCAACCAATCAAATTGAAATGTGATAAGGTCGCATTTGATTGGCCAGAACATGTCACTTGCACATGTGGCGCGGTATCATTGGCCCTTAATTTGACTTGGTATGCCTTGTCATTTCGACATGTGGCACTATCCTATTAGAGCTTCCTCTTGACTTGGTGTGCCACTTCATTTCACGTGTGGCACCAAACTGGACCTCTAAGAAGATGGTATCTTGGGCTTAATGAAATGGGCTCATCTTTGTAGACTAACTAAATGGGCTAGCCCAACGAATTTGAACTTATTTATTTATATATATTGAATTATGTAATTAATCTAATTATATTAGCCCAATAAATTTTGTTTGGACTAAAATATCTTTGATTTAAAATATAATCCAAATTATTTTATGGATTTAAATCCAATAAATTTTGCATGCCTACACTCATTTGAATAGTGATGAAGGAAACTTTACCATTACCCATTGGTCGTGGTATTTTAATCATTTGATATTAGTTTATTAATAATATTATTCTATATAACTTTTACAACTCTAAATTATTAAATTCATCTTCTATTCAAATTATAAACTTTATAATATTTTTCCTATTAAACTAAAGTATTCCCCTATTTCCACTTTCACTATTGTAACCTTTTGTCAAAACCATCAAAAAATTTAACGTGTAGAGAGTCAATAAGAAAAATCTTATAATATCTTTGTTATTTAAGTTTCTTTATAGTGCCCACATATATAGAATCAAAAGATATATGGAGTCCGAAGGGTATGGGATTTTCTTCGGGGTTGGAGAGATGGAATAGATAGGGCCCCACAAGTTTGAATAGTGATGGGAAAATTTTTATCATTACCCATTGGTCGTGGTATTTAATCATTTGATACTAGTTTATTATTGATATTGTACTATATAACTTTTACAACTCTAAATTATTAAATACATCTTACTATTCAAATTATAAATTTTATGATATTTTCCTATTAAACTAAAGTATTCCCCTATTGTCACTCTCACTATTGTGACCTTCCGTTAAAACCATCTTAAAATTTAACGCGTAGAGAGTCAATAAAAAAAATCTGATAATATCTGTAACGATCCGACCGGTCGTTTTAAGCTCTAGCGCGTCGTTCAGCAGTCTGAGGCCACGAGCAGCTTTATTTCAGGTATTATGACTTGTACGCATGGTCGGAATTGAATTTCGGGAAGTTCAGAGTTGATTTGGAAAGCGAATTCTCATTTCGGAAGCTTTAAGTTGGAAAAATTAACTAGGATTGGATTTCAGAGTAAACGACCTCGGAATCGAGATCTGAAGGTTCCAACAGGTTCGTATGATGATTTTGGGCTTGGGGGTATGCCCGGATCGGGTTTTGGATGATCTCTGGAGCGTTTTCGCGCCTATTGTGGAAGTTAGCATTTTGAAAGAAATTTCATAAGTTTGGCTTGAAGTGCATTTCAGTGTTATCGATATTCGTTTGGGATACCGAGTCTAAGAGTAGCTCCGTATGATGATTCTAGAGTTGGGAGCGCGATCGGAAGTGAATTCGGAAGTCCGTAGGTCATTTTGAAGTCATTTGGCTAAAGATAGAAAGTTGAAGGTTTTTGAGAAGTTTGACCGGAAGTGAACTTTTTGATATCGGGGTCGGAATCCGATTCCGGAAGTTGGAGTAGGTTCGTAATGTCAAATATGACTTGTGTGCAAAATTTGAAGTCAATCAGATGTGATTTGATAAGTTTAAACATCGAGAGTGGAAGCTTGAAGTTCTAAAGTTCATAGAGCTTGGATTGGAGGTCGATTCATGGTTTTAGCGTTATTTGATATGATTTGAGGCCTCGAGCAAGTCTATAATGTGTTTTGGGACTGGCTGGTATGATTGGTTGGAATCCCGAGGGCCTTGGATGGATTCCGGATGGTTAACGGATCGAAAATAGAATTTTTGGAAGGCTGAACTTGTTGGCTGCTGTCATAATCGCACCTGCGAGAATTGGGCCGCAGGTGCGGAGCCGCAGAAGCGGCTAAGAGGCGCAGATGCGATTTTGGGTTAGGAGCGAAGGGACCGCAGATGCGGTCAGGGTTCCGCAGAAGCGGGACCGCACCTGCAGTAAACGAGGCGCAGAAGCGGAAATAAGGGGGTATGGGAAGGACCGCAGATATGGTAGTGTGGCCGCACCTGCGGAACCGCAGAAGTGGTCGAGTGACCGCAGGTGCGGAAAGTGCTAGAGGCAGTGTTTGTTTTAAAGTCGGGATTTGGCCATTTTCCTTCATCTTTCTCTTGGCTTGGGCGATTCTTGAAGGCTTTCAAGAGGGGGTTTTCATCATCAACGATAAGGTAAGCTATCCCCACCTATCTTGAGTTAAATACATTGATTACGTACGGATTTGAGCATGAAAATTGGTAGAAACTTGGGGTTTGAGGGAAAACCTAGAAATTTGATATTCTTGAATTTTGACCACGATTTTGGGCATGAAATTAGGAGAAAATCATATAGTTGAGTTCGTGAGTTCATGGGTAAACTTTATCTTTAAAAAATTTAGGAATCCGGGCACGTGGGCCCGAGGGCGATTTTGTCAACTTTTCAATCGGGGTTAGGAATTTCTATAAATTGGATTGTAATGAGTAATGGAGCATATATTAATAGATTTGCATAATTATTGGCTAGCTTTGGAGCATTTTGCATCGATTCGGGTCTTTGGAAGGGCGTGGAATGCCGATTAAGGATCTCGGAGCGAGGTGAGTCTCCTTTCTAACCTTGTAAGAGGGAATTGTCCCCATATGTGAGTTAATTGATTATGTGCTCCTATTTGTGGAGGATATGTACGCACGAGGTGATGAGAGTTCGTGCGTAGCTACTATTATGTTATTGTCCGGGTAATCTAGGACCCAAAAGCATGCTATACGTGGATTAACTGAAAACTTATTGACATCTTGAATTGCTTAAATCATATCAAACTAGTAAATGAATTTCTAAAAGGATGAAACTTCATTTTCTTAAATTGTTAAAAGGGAATTGGCTTTTATTTGGATAAATGTTCCCCGATAAATTCTTGATTGACTGTTTGAGCATGTATTTCTATGTGTACCTGTGTCGCATGTAGGATTCGCGAGCAGGGTATTTGTTTATTTATGTTGACCACGTCGTAGGTATGATGCGCGAGCGGGGTAATAGATGCATCTATGGTTCGCGTCGTTCGACCATCGGCAGTGCACATTTTACATTTCTGTTGGATCGGGTCGTACGACCTCGGCAGGATTTGCGCATGCTTGTAGTGCTTGCCTTGAGACTTAATGATATTGATATTTGCTCTCCCCGACTTGAGATATTTGAAAACTAATGGATTTTGAATTCGGAGACTTTTAATATAAAAAGGAACTTTCACTTGTTTGTGACTTACTTGGAATTTCTGTGATTCTTAATAAATCCATGATTATTTGCATTAATAATATATCATTATTTGGACCACTAATAAGTGTCGAAGTCGACCATCTCGTCTCTACTTTTTCGAGATTATACAGGATACTTATTGGGTACACGTTGTTTTCGTACTCATAATATACTTCTGTGCATTTTTGTTGCAAAGGCACATGCGTCTCTAGTGGCCTACTGGGCATGGCATCATGGTTGATATGGAGACTTAGGTGAGCTGCAGTTCTCGAGGCGACCTGCAGTCAGCAGAGTCTGTTTCAGTTTTCTGTATTTATTTTCTGTCTATTATTGTATTCTGGACGGTTGTGGTATTACACTATTTCCTAGAAATTGCTCATGCACTTGTGACACCGGGTTCTAAGAAGATTTTTGGATTATTCAATATTGAGTTTGTTAAAGACTTCATGGTTATTTCTGTAAATTTCATTATTCGTTATTTAATGTATAAAGAAAATGATTTTAAACAAATACTAAAATTGATATTTAATTAAGTATTTTGGTTGGCTTGCTTGACAGTGGTATTCGGCGTCATCACGCCCCTTAGTAGATTTTGGATCGTGACAATATCTGTGTTATTTAAGGCTCTTGATGGCGGAAGGCGGAAGTTAGATGCTCATTGATCCTCGATGGATAAAGTTAAAATAGCAATTTCTGGACGAAATCCATCATTTCCATGTAGTTTTATTTTTTTAAAGTTCGAAATCCATGACTATCATGGATTTAAAAAATCAGGAGAAATTCTGGTTTCTTCACTTGTTTAAGTTCAAAGTTAATGACACTATCATAGTGTTTCCATATTAAAATGGGCTAGTTTCAATGAACTCTTATCCATATGCTATTTCTAAAAACCGATCGAAGAAGTGATTATTCTGTACAATTTTAACTTCCTCGATCCACATCTGTAGCTCAAATTCCTAAGGGGTGAAAGAACAGCTTTAAGAAATTGGCGCAATAATTACCTTGAACAATGTTATAATTGCCAACCCATTCTTCTCTAACTTTACTCTCACTAATTTGCTTGTTGCATTTCTCCAAGGGATAATTACAATTTTGGATCGCCGAAAAAATAATAGCTTATAAATATATTTTATATATTTGAATATCAACTATAATTATTTTCGGTTCCCTAGTTAAAAAAAAAACTTTCTCCAATTGATTATGATATATGAGATTTTGACCGAATACACAAATTATTGTGAATTAACGGTCACATGCCAGTAAACTGAGAAAAAACGACATCAAAACACAAACAGATGAAGGTGAAATGGAGCTCAAATGGTGGATTACAGGGGATTTTAGAACATGTAGTTGGAAAGAAAGAAGAAATGCGGAGAAAAGATAATTTAGTAAAGAATAAATCTTATTTCATTTCATATGTGTACAAAACCATACTCAGAAACACACATGTACACTAATCGCATGTAAGGAAGAGAAGAAAAATCAATATTTCCATATATTTAATGAACTTTTTAATGCAAATATACTTTTTGAGCAAAAATTATAGGGTTCGGCGGAATCCGAATACGGACTTCTAGCTCCGCCCCAGCAGGCTGGCAATAACCAGTAACTGCTAACCGCTAAGCTAACCTCATTTAACTAACTAACAACTAACCGATACACCTAAAATATAAATACAAGTCTCAATAAATGACATAATTGATCTTTTCAATTACGGGTTATATAGTTGAGAGTTATTTCATTCCTTGTCCATACTCTAATGGGAGTATAAAGGTCCATCTCTAGTGGAAAGAACGAGCTCGTGGAAGACCTAGGTTGCAACCTTTAGTTGGTATCGGTAAACCAGTTGAAGCTCTCATGCAACCAGAGAAAACACCAACAGCTAAAATGGTAAAATCTCTTGTTCCAGTGGATGACGCAGGGATGAAACAATATGAAAGTGAAGTGATGATACAAGGGCATGCTAAGAGGTTGGATTTAAATATTAGTCCATCACTAAGCAAGCAAATCTATACCAGATCTAGAACCGGTAATTGAGAAGAAAGGGACAACAGAAGCACGTACCTCGCTATTTACAGGTAACTGTAGCTCCGAGAGTGAGTTAAAGTTATATTACATTCCCCCTAAAATTATTAATTGTGTATGTAATTGGGAAAACTCCAGGATATAATTATATGCATATATTTGTAAAGTAGAGCTGGAATCAAGTTGCAGAGCCAGAGGTGTTTTACCACAAAGAAGGCTACTATGTAATCAAATTTCAGTCCATAAATAATATGCATAAAGTCCTCTATTTTGGTCCCTATACAGTTAATAACAAGCCTCTTATCCTGAAACCATGGACTGTGAATTTTGACTTTACAAAGGAATTCCTCACTGAAATTCTTCTTTGGGTGGTGCTACCAAACCTTCCTATGAGTTGCTGGGGTGCTCAATCACTGAGCAAAATTGCAAGTGCAATAGGAAAATCTTTGTATGCTAATGAATGCACTTCCAAGCAAAAGAGGATCTCCTATGCTTGTATGCTAATTGAAATCAATGTTACAAGGGCCACTTCCCTCTAGTGTCACTGTGTGGGAATATGATGGGAGATAGTTTGATCAAGTGATAGAGTATGATTGGAAACTAGAATTTTGTGAAGTATGTTTAAAAATTGGCCACTCTTGCAAGCAAATAGGTAGAGCAGCACCAATTTGAGCAGCCTAGAAGGAGAAGGAGACCAAATGACAATGCACAACCGGCTCCAAGAGTAGGCTCAAAACCAGTGGTAAAGGTGATCTAGGAATGGAGAACAAAGAAGACAGCTGAGGTGAGAGAAAAGTCTACTGAACTATCAGAAGCAAATAAGCCAATTGCAGATACGCATGATCAACAAGTGCTTGAGCAAGGACAACAACCTCTACCAAGATGTGAAGAGCAGAAAATGGTAAGAAGCAAGGAGACTTACAAGGAGGACCACATTGTGACGACCCGGCCGATCGTCTTAAAACTTAATACCTCGATCCCCTATTAACTGCTTTTCCCAAGTTTATTTCTGCTATTTCGATTTGTCGGGATGTTCAGCTTTGAGTTTCGGAGAGTTTTGGGATACTTAGACCCTAAATGAGAGCTTAAGTGTTGGAAAGTCGATCGTAGTCGGAACAGTGTGAAGACGGCCTCAAAATGAAAATCCGATGGTTCCTTAGCTCCGTTGGGTGATTTCGGGGTTAGGAACGTGTTCGGATTGTCTTTTGGAGGTCCGTAGCTAATTTAGGCTTGAAATACCGAAAGTTAAATTTTTGAAATTTCCGGTCTGATAGTGAGATTATGATTCGAGGGTCGGAATGGAATTCCAGAGGTTGGAGTAGCAACGTAGTGTTGAATGTGACGTGTGTGCAAAATTTCAGGTCATTCGGACGCGTTGTGATAGACTTTTTGATCGAAAGCATATTTTGAGGAAATTTGGAGTTCTTAGGATTAAATCCTTGGTTAATTCGAGATTTCGATGTTGTTTTAGGTATTTTAAGGATTGGTACAAGTTTGAATAAGGTATTAGGTGATGTTTGTGCTTTTGGTTGAGGTCCTGGGGGCCTCGGGGTGATTTCGGATGGTTAACAAGAATTGAGGAACATGTTAAAGCTGCTGTATTTTTTTTGCTGCTTCTGGTATTTTCGCATCTGCGGTTTGGGGACCGCAGAAGCGGAATTTGGGAATTCCTCAAGAACCGCAGATGCGGTGAAATCTTCGTAGAAGCGCAACCACTCCTGTGGTTAGAGTTCCGCAGATGCGGAATCTGGCATTTAAATGAAAGTCACAGATGCGACGTAGTTTCCGCAGAAGTGGGACCACATCGCAAATGCGGGAATCGCTGGGCAAAACATATAAATGGTTGCCTTTGTGATTTTGAGCCATTCTTTCACCATTTTCATCCGGGTTTGAAGCTTTTAAGAGAGATTTTTGAGGAAAACAAGGGGAATCACTTGGAGGTAACGTCCTTGACTTCATAACTTATTTTTATGTGATTAAAGACCTAATTAGTGGTGAGAAATTTGGGAAAAATGGGTAATTAGGACTTGAGTTTAAGAGACCTTTAAATGAGGATTTGAGGGGCTATTTGGACTCCGATTTTAGTGTTCTTGTTATGAATAGACTCGTGAGAGTACGTGGTTTCTGAAAATGTAAATTTCACCCGATTCTGAGATGTGGGCCCGAGGGGCGTTTTGATCATTTGACCTAATTTCATGTATTAGCTTAGACTTTAATTGTAGAATCAGTAAACTTGAATTATTATTTACATCATGCAATTGAATTGAATATATTTGGGCCATTTGGAGTCGAGTACTCGTGGCAAAGACGTGGTGTCGAGCTGATTTTGAGCTGGTTCGAGGTAAGTGGCTTGTCTAACCTTGTGTGGGGGACCTCCCTCTTAGGATATGATATACATGATAATTGAAATGCCTTGTACGTGAGTTGACGAGCTCGTACTTGAGCTAATTGTTGAAAATCCGGTTTTACTTTAAGTATTTCAACTGAGTTCCTTTTTCCTGCTTTTATTCTACTTGCGAATTTAGCCTGTTGTTAGTTTAGAAAAGCATGTTTAGTTGACTTAATTGCCTATTTTCTTAAATTGCCTTAATTGCATTACGTGAAGTATGTTAGGCTAGAATTGACGGTTTACTTAGTACGAAATTAGCATTTAATTTAGTATTCTTGTGTTGCTGCTATGTGTTTTAAATTGGGACTACGAGATGGCATCCCAGGAGATCCCCTGTATATATTTATGATCTGGACTGAGGTGCGGGATACCAAGATATTCCTGACACGTATATTGTGGATACCAAGAGATCCTCGGGATACTAAGAGATCCCTGACATATATTGAGGATATCGAGAGATCCTCGGGATACCAAGAGATCCCTGACATATATTGAGGATACCAAGAGATCCCTGACATATATTGAGGATACCAAGAGATCCTCGGAATACTAAGAGATCCCCGGTTATTATCCTTGTTGTGAGTGGTATTTCCTTGTAGTTGCCTTTATCTCTGTTTCCGTTATTGTACTCTTATTATACTATATAGATTCTTAATATAGATTCTCAGTTTTACTGCTTATTTTATCCTGTCATTTTATTATTTATTAACCTCAGTAGGGCTCTGACCTTCCTCGTCACTACTCGACCGAGGTTAGGCTTGGCACTTATTGAGTACCGTTGTGGTGTACTCATGCCCTTTCTGCGCATGTTTTACATGTGCAGATCCAGGTACCTCTACTCAGGCTTACCATTCTTGAGGCATGGCGATTCTACGAGACTTTGAGGTATATCTACCGCGTCCGCAGACCGAGGAGTCTCTTTTTTTTCATTCATTTTAGTATTTAGCCCCTCTGTACTTCTATTTTGTTAGACATTCCGGAGATTAGAGCTATGTAGTATTATTCTCAGCTTTTGGATCCGTGGGTTTCCGGGTTTTGGGATAGTGTATCAAATTTTGAGAAGTTATGCATATATGCCTAGCGGCATTTAAATATTGTTTCCTTTAGTTGTTTTCAGCTTTGTATTATTTATTCCGCAAGTTAGTCCATTTTCCGCATTTGTTAGGCTTACCTAGTCGTAGAGACTAGGTTCCATCACGACAGTTCACGAAGGGCGAACTAGGGTCATGACAAGTTGGTAGCAGAGCTTTAGGTTCATAGGAGTCACGGATCACAAGCCGGTTTATTAGAGTCTCGCTGATCAGTACGGAGACATCTCTACTTTTCTACGAGAGGCTATGTAACTGTTAGGAAAACTTCCACTTTATTTGATTTCCTTGTCGTGCGATATTTTGACATCACAATTCTAAACTTTGTCTTCTATTCTCTCACAGATGGTGAGGACATGTGCTACTCGAGATGATCAGGTACCCGCGCCCCCTACTGCAACCGTCAGAGGTCAGGGCCGGGGCAGAGGTTGAGGACGCGCACGTGGTGCAGCCAGAGCACTTGCACGAGCTACCGCCGAGGTACCTCCAGCGGATCCAGCCGGAGTCCAGGCACCTGACACGCCCACTGTTAGTACTACTCCAGCTCTTCAGGAGACACTAGCATAGTTCATGAGCATGTACACAACTTTGGCTCAGGCAGGGTTGCTTCCCTTTGCTGCAGCTACATCCCAGGCTAGGGGAGGAGTACAGACTCCCACTGCCCACACTCCTGAGCAGCGAGTGCATGTTGAGCAGGTCCCTGAGATTATTCTTGTACCGCCTGCAGTGCCAGTTCATCCCGAGGATAGGGCAGCGGCTTCCGATGATGAGCAACTAAGGCTTGAGAAGCACAAGCCTCATGTATTTAGCGGTCTAGCATCGGAGGATGCTCTGGGATTTCTTGATGAGTGTTATCGCATTCTCCGTACCATGGGTATCTCAGGATCGAGCGGGGTTTCTTTCACTACCTTCCAGCTTCGAGGAGTCGCCTATAAGTTAGACAGTCCAGATGAGGTTGCTTCACTGACTTAGGCTCAGTTTTCAGATTTGTTCCTAAGAGAGTATGTTCCTCAGGGACGCATGGCACATAGAGTTTGACATTTGCACCAGGGTGCTATGACTATTTTAGAGTATGCTGTTCGTTACACCAGTTTGGCTAGGCATGCACCAGCCTTGGTTTCTACTGTCCGCGAGAGGGTTCGCTGGTTTATTGAAGGCCTTATTCCCAACATCATATCTAGCATGACTCGTGAGTTGGAGATGGATATTTCTTATCAGCAGGTGATGAGCATTGCTATGAGGATTGAGGGTATGCATGTTAGGGAGAGAGATGAGAGGGAGGCCAAGAGGTCTCGAGAGTCGGGCCATTATTCTAGTGCCCGTACCCCAGCTATAGGTGGTCAGGGTAGTAGTTATATGAGTCGCCCTATTCATTCAGCTCTTCCAGCAACTAGTAGTGCTCCAGCTCCTCCTAGGCCTGAGGAGCCTTATCAAGCACCTCTGGTTTCTAGCATGCCTCCTGTGCGGGGTACTTTCAGAGGTCAGTCCAGCAGACCTGGACCTAGCCAGTCATACACACCACGTCCTCCCAAGGCTTTTTTTGAGTGTGGTGACACACGTCACGTGGTGAGCGATTGCCCTAGACTTGGGAGGAGTGCACCTTCACAGACTTTTTAGCCACAGCGTGCCTCGCAGAGTTCTTAGGCTATGATTACAGCTCCAATTGCTACCCCACCTGCTCAGCCAACTAGAGGTGGAGGTCGGGAAGGTAGAGGTTGCCCTCGAGGGGGAGGCCAGGCCAGATACTAGGCCTTTCCTGCTCATATCGAGGTTGTTGCCTCCGATTCTGTCATCACAGGTATTGTCATAGTTTGTCATAGAGATGCATCAGTTCTATTCGATCCAGGCTCCACTTACTCTTATGTGTCTTCTTATTTTGCTCTGCATTTAGGTGTACCTCGGGATTCTTTGAGTTCCCCTGTTTATGTTTCTACTCCTGTGGGAGATTCACTTATTGTGGACTGCATTTATCGGTCATGTTTGGTTACTCTTCGTGGTTTTGAGACTAGAGCTGATTTGTTATTACTCAGCATGGTAGATTTTGACATTATCTTGGGCATAGACTGGTTGTCGCCCCATTATGCTATTCTTGATTGTCATGCCAAAACCGTGACGCTGGCTATGCCAGGTATACCGCGTGTTGAGTGGAGGGGTACTTTAGATCACACTCCCAGTAGAGTTATTTCTTTCCTTAAGGCTCAGCGCATGGTTGAGAAGGGGTGTGACACATATTATCTTATGTGAGAGATGTCAGCATTGATACCTCTTCAGTTGATTCAGTCCCAGTAGTACAGGATTTTCCCGATGTGTTTCTAGCTGACCTTCAAGGCAGGCCGCCCGATAGAGATATCGATTTCGGCATTGATCTATTGCCGGCACTCCGCCAATTTCTATCCCTCCGTATCGTATGGATCCTCCTAAGTTGAAGGAGTTGAAAGATCAGTTATAGGAATTGCTTGATAAGGGTTTTATTCGACCCAGTGTTTCACCTTGGGGTGCTCCTGTCTTTTTTGTGAAGAAAAAGGATGGTTCTATACGTATGTGTATTGATTATTGCTAGTTGAACAAGGTTACAGTGAAGAACCGTTATCCTTTGCCTCGTATTGATGATCTCTTTGACCAGCTTCAGGGCGCATGAGTGTTTTCTAAGATTGATTTGCGCTCAAGTTACCATCAGTTGAAGATTTGGGAGCCAGATATCTCGAAGACTGTTTTCCCGACTTAGTATGGTCATTACAAGTTCCTTGTCATGTCATTTGGGCTGACCAATGCCCCAACAGCCTTTATCCATTTGATGCACAGTATGTTCTGGCCGTATCTTGACTCGTTCATCATTGTCTTTATTGATGATATTATGGTGTATTCCCGGAGTCGGAAGATCATGAGCAGCACCTAAGGACTGTGTTTCAGACTTTGAGAGAGAAGAAGTTATATGCTAAGTTCTCAAAATGTGAGTTTTGGTTGGATTTAGTGGTATTCCTAGGCCACGTGGTATCGAGTGAGGGTATTTAGGTGGAAACGAAGAAGATAGAGGCTGTGCAGAGTTTCCCCAGACCATCCTCAGCTACAGAGATCCGCAGTTTCCTTGGTTTGGTGGGCTACTACCGTCATTTTGTGGAGGGGTTTTCATCAATTGTAGCCCCTATGACCAGGTTGACCCAAAAGGGTGCTCCATTTCAGTGGACGGAGGAGTGTAAGGCGAGCTTCCAGAAGCTCAAGACAGCTTTGACCACAGCCCTAGTTTTGATATTGCCTAGAGGTTCGGGGTCTTATACAGTCTATTGTGATTTCTTGAGGATTGGCCTCAGAGCGGTGTTGATGCAAGGTGGTAGGGTGATTGCCTACGCGTCCAGACAGTTGAAGATTCACGAGAAGAACTACCCTGTTCATGACCTTGAGTTAGCTGCCATTGTTCACGGCCTGAAGATTTGGCGCCATTATCCCTGTGAGATTTATACTAACCATCAGAGCTTGCAGCACTTGTTCAAGCAAAAGGATCTAAATTTGCACCAGAGGAGGTGGTTAGAGTTGCTGAAGGATTATGACATCACTATTTTGTATCACCCAGGCAAGGTCAATGTAGTGGTTGATGCCTTGAGTCGCCGGATGGAGAGTTTGGGGAGTTTGGCTTATTTACCAGCATCAGAGAGGCCTATGGCGATGGATGTTCAGGCCTTAGCTAGCCAGTTTGTGAGATTGGATATTTCGGAGCCTAGTCGGGTTCTAGCTTGCGTGGTTTCTCGGTCTTCCTTATTTGATCTTATCAGGGAGCGATAGTATGATGACCCTCATTTGCTTGTCCTCAAGGACAAAATTCAGCACGGTGATGTTAGAGATGTGACTATTGGTGATGATGGGGGTATAGAGGTGCGGGGTCGGATTTGTGTACCCAATGTTGATGGGCTTCGAGAGTTGATTCTGGATGAGGCATAGAGCTCACGGTATTCCATCTATCTGGGTGCCGCGAAGATGTATCAGGATTTGAGGCAGCACTATTGGTGGAGGCGGATGAAGAAAGATATAGTCGGGTTCGTAGCTCGGTGTCACAACTGTCAGCAGGTGAAGTATGAGCACCAGAGACCGGGCGGGTTGCTTCAGCAGATAGAGATTCCAGAGTGGAAGTGGGAGCACATCACCATGGACTTTGTAGTTGGACTCCCATGGACTTTGAAGAAGTTTGATGCTATTTGGGTGATTGTGGATCAGCTGACCAAGTTCGCTCATTTCATTCCTATGTGTACTACTTATTCTTCGGAGCAGTTGGCGGAGATTTATATCCGGGAGATTGTTCGTCTGCATGGTATTCCAGTTTCCATTATTTCAGATAGAAGTACTCAGTTCACGTCACGGTTTTGGAGGGTCGTTCAGCGTGAGTTGGGTACTCGGGTAGAGTTGAGTACAACATTTCACCCTTAGACGGACAGACAGTCCGAGCACACTATTCAGATTCTTAAGGATATGCTCTGTACGCGTGTGATTGAGTTTGGAGGGTCTTGGGATCAGTTCTTGCCATTGGCGAAGTTTGCTTAAAACAACAGTTATCAGTCCAGCATTAAGATGGCGCCGTATGAGGTCTTATATGGTAGGCGGTGTAGATCTCCAGTGGGTTGGTTTGAGGCGGGTAAGGATCGATTATTGGGCACAGATTTGGTTCAGGATGCTTTGGAGAAGGTTAAGGTAATTCAGGATAGACTCTGTACATCCCAGTCCAGACAGAAGAGTTACGTGGACCTAAAGGTTCGTGATGTTTCCTATATGGTTGGAGAGCGGGTTTTGCTTCCGGTTTCGCCTATGAAGGGCGTTATGAGATTTGGGAAGAAAGGGAAGTTAAGTACGAGGTTTATTGTCCCTTTTAAGATATTGAGGCGTGTTGGGGAGGTTGCTTATGAGCTTGCCTTACCTCCCAGCTTGGCAGGAGTTCATCCGGTATTTCATGTTTCGATGCTCCGGAGGTATCACGGTGATCCGTCGCATATGTTGGATTTCAGTTCAGTCCAATTGGACAAGGATATATCTTATGTTGAGGAGCTAGTGGCAATATTAGACAGACAGGTCAGAAAGTTGAGGTCAAAGAACATTGCATCAGTGAAGGTTCAGTGGCGGGGTCAGCCGGTCGAGGAGGCTACCTGGGAGACCGAGCAAGATATGTGCGGCCGTTACCCGCATCTTTTCACTACTTCAGGTATGTCTCTATGCTCGTTCGAGGACGAATGAATGTTTAAGTGTAGGAGGATGTGACGACCCGGACGATCGTCTTAAAAATTAACACCCCGATCCCCTATTAACTGCTTTCCCCAAGTTTATTTCTACTATTTCGATTTGCCGCGATGTTTGGTTTTGAGTTTCGGAGATTTTTGGGACACTTAGTCCGTAAATGAGAGCTTAAGTATTGGAAAGTTGACCATAGTCAGAACAATGTGAATACGGACTCGGAATGGAAATCTGATGGTTCCGTTAGCTCCGTTTGGTGATTTCGGGCTTAGGAGCGTGTTTGGATTGTGTTTTGGAGGTTCGTAGCTAATTTAGGGTTGAAATGCCGAAAGTTGAATTTTTGAAGTTTCCGGTCCGATGGTGAGATTTTGATTAGAGGGTCAGAATGGAATTCCGAAGGTTGGAGTAGCTCCGTATTGTTGAATATGACGTGTGTGCAAACTTTAAGGTCATTCGGACGCGTTGTGATAGACTTTTTGATCGAAAACGTATTTTAAGGAAATTTGGAGTTCTTAGGCTTAAATCCTTGGTTAATTCGAGGTTTCGATGTTGTTTTAGGTGTTTTAAGGATTGGTACAAGTTTGAATAAGCTATTAGGTGATGTTTGTGCTTTTGGTTGAGGTCCCGGAGGCCTCGGGGTGAATTCGGATGGTTAACGAGAAATTGAGGAACATGTTGTAGCTGCTGTATTTTTTTGCTGGTGTTGGTATTTTCGCATCTGCAGTTTGGGGACCACAGATGCAGAGCCGCAGAAGCGGTGTAGAGATCACAGAAGCAAAATTTGGGAATTCCTGTGGAACCGCAAATGCGGTGAAATCTTCGCAGAAGCGCAACCGCACCTGCGATTAGAGTTCCGCAAATGAGGAATCTGGCATTTAAATGAAAGTCACAGATGCGATGTAGTTTCTGCAGAAGCGGGACCACAGATGCGGTCCCAGGGCCGCAAATGCGGGAATCGCTGGGCAGAACATATAAATAGTTGCCTTTGCGATTTTGAGCCATTCTTTCACCATTTTCATCCGGGTTTGAAGCTTTTGAGAGAGATTTTTGAGGAAAACAAGGGGAATAACTTGGAGGTAACGTCCTTGACTTCATAACTCATTTTTATGTGATTAAAGACCTAATTAGTGGTGAGAAATTTGGGGAAAATGGGTAATTAGGGCTTGAGTTTAAAAGGCCTTTAAATAAGGATTTGAGGGGTCATTTGGACTCCGATTTCAGTGTTCTTGTTATGAATAGACTCGTGAGAGTACGAGGTTTCTGAAAATATAAATTTCACCCGATTCCGAGATATGGGCCCGAGGGTTATTTTGTCCATTTTACATAATTTCGTGTATTAGCTTATACTTTAATTGTAGAATCAGTACTTGAAGTGTTATTTACATCATGCAATTGAATTGAATATATTTAGGCCATTTGGAGTCGAGTACTCGTGGCAAAAACGTGGTGTTGGGCTGATTTTGAGCTGGTTCGAGGTAAGTGGCTTGTCTAGCCTTGTGTGGGGGACCTCCCCCTTAGGATATGATATACATGATAATTGAAATGCTTTGTACGTGAGGTGACGAGCGCGTACTTGAGCTAATTGTTGAAAATTCGGTTTTACTTTAAGTATTTCAACTGAGTTCCTTTTTCCTGCTTTATTCTACTTGCGAATTTAGCCTGTTGTTAGTTTAGAAAAGCATGTTTATTTGACTTAATTGCCTATTTGCTTAAATTGCCTTAATTACATTACGTGAAGCATGTTAGGATAGAATTGACTATTTACTTAGTACGAAATTAGCATTTAATTTAGTATTCTTGTGTTGCTGTTGTGTGTTTTAATCTGGGACACAGGACGGCATCCTGGCAGATCTCTTGTGCGTATTTATGATCTGGACTGAGGTGTGGGATACCAAGAGATCGCTGACACATATATTGAGGATACCGAGAGATCCTCGGGATACTAAGAGATCTCTAGCGTATATTGAGGATACCGAGAGATCCTCGGGACACCAAGAGATCCCTGGCATATATTGAGGATACCGAGATATCCTCAGGATACCAAGAGATCCCTACATATATTGAGGATACCAAGAGATCCTCGGGATACCAAGAGATCTCTAGCATATATTGAGGATACCAAGAGATCCTCGGGATACTAAGAGATCCCTAGTTATTATCCTTGTTGTGAATGGTATTTCCTTGTAGTTGCCTTTATCTCTGTTTTCGTTATTGTACTCTTATTATATTGTATAGATTCTTAATATAGATTCTCCGTTTTACTGCTTATTTTATCCGGTCATTTTACTATTTGTTAACCTTAGTAGGGCCTTGACCCTCCTTGTCACTACCCGAATGAGGTTAGGCTTGACACTTACTGAGTACCGTTGTGGTTTACTCATGCCTTTTCTGCACATATTTTTCATATGCAGATCCAGGTACATCTACTCAGGATTACCATTCTTGAGTCGGGGCAATTCTACGGGACTTCGAGGTATATCTTCCGCGTCCACATACCGAGTAGTCTCTTTCTATTCCTGCATTTTAGTATTTAGCCCTTCTGTACTTCTGTTTTGTTAGACATTCTGGAGATTAGAGCTATGTAGTGTTTTTCTCAACTTGTGGATCCATGGGTTTTCGGGTTTTAGGATAGTGTATCAGATTTCGAGAAGTTATGTATATATGCCGAGCGGCATTTAAATATTGTTTCCTTCAGTTGTTTTCAGCTTTGGATTATTTATTTTGCAAGTTAGTTCATTTTTCGCATTTGTTAGGCTTACCTAGTTGTAGAGACTAGGTGCCATCACAACAGTTTACAGAGGGCAAACTGGGGTCGTGACACACATACCTCAAAGAAGCCTTGAACTGAGCTGTATCAAGGAGTTTCCAGCTTTGACTACCAGTGTGCAAAGAGGGGGTACAACAATAGGGAAATTAGGTGGGAATGGGACTCAGAAATGCTTGCCTAGAGTAGGTAATGGGCCTCCTATAATATCCTAATGACATGGGTAGTGTAAAATGTTAGAGGAATTAATAAGAGATATAAGCAAAAGGAGATAAGGATATACTTAACGAATAAAACATAAAACTAGAGTTAAAGAAACCAGAGTCAATAGGGTTCTAAAAAATATATTACCCGGATGGGCAATTTAGAGCAATTACCAAAGTGCAGTGAATGGAAGAATATGGCTTGCCTGGGATCCTAATGTATACTGTGTGGATATCGATAGAGTAGAGCCTCAGTTAATCCACTGCCTAGTTAAGGGTCGGATGGATGGTTTTGAAATATATTTTACATTAGTATATGGCTTTAATACAGTGGAATAGAGGAAGGCTCTATGGACAAGTTTGAATGATATTTCTGCACATATGACCAAGCCTTGAATAATAAGTGGGGATTTCAATTCCATGTTGTACACACAAGGATAGGTTGTATGGGAATCCAGTCACAATGAATAAAATGGTTGACTTCCCAGACTGCATTCAGAACCTTTTTTTGATTGAGCTGCCATGGAAAGGAGAATACTATACTTGGTCAAATACTATACTTGGTCGAATAAACAACAAGGAGCTGACATGATACTTGGCAGGATTGATAAAATATTTGTCAGTGATATGTGGATGTGAACTGGGGCAAAGTGTGCACTGAGTATGATAATCCATTCATATCTGATCACTCACCTATGTTATTCAATATAAAATCTGTAAGGCTCAATATTAAATCACCTTTTAAATTCATTAATGTGTGGGTAGCTCATGAGGATTTTGAAGCAACGGTGAGGAACATATGAAAGAGGAGAGTGGTTTAAGATAAAATGGAGGACATCTGGAGAAAAATCAAAGCCCTTAAACCATTGTTCAGAAGGCTTAACACTGAAGAATATAAGGGCATAACACAGATAATTGAGAATGCTAGGTTGGAGCTCATCATAGTACAGGAAAAGATTCAACAACACTACACTTACAACCTACTGGAACAAGAGAAACACACACTACATGAGTTAGATAAATGATCTTTAATTAAAGAAAGCATTCTGAAGCAAAGGTCAAGGGTAAAATGGATCACTCTAGGTGATGCAACACTAAGTATTTCTCTGCTATTATGAAAGAAAGAAGCCACAGGAAGCAGATTTTGGAGATTACAACTATGGATGGATGGAAGCTAACTACTCCTGTTAGCATCAAAGAAGAGTTTGTCAACTTTTAAATCTGATAGGCTCTTCTGCCAATTCATTTCGAGCAATCAATAAACAGATTATACAAAATGGTCCCAAGCTCACTCATGATCAACAGCTCAGCTTAGTTGCAGAAGTCTTAGAGGAGGAGATATATGAATGTCTATGTGTTATCCATGAGGACAAGGCTCCTGGGGTTGATGGCTACGATTCATGCTTCTTTAAAAAGGCATGGCCTATAATTAAACAAGAGATAGTGCAAGTAGTCCAAGAGTTTTTCATTACTGGTAGGCTCTACAAAGCTATAAATTGCACTGCAATCACCCTTGTCCCTAAAGTGAGTAACCCAACAACAACAAAGGAATTCAGACCTATTGCTTGCTGCACAGTCCTATATAAGATCATATCTATAATACTAGCAAATAGATTGCAAAGAGTAATTGCTAGTGTCATAAGTGAAGTTCAAGCATGATTCATTCCTAGGAGGAAAATAGCAGACAACATAATTCGATCCCATGAGCTTGTTAAGGCATACACAAGGAAGAACTCCTCTCCAAGATATATGATCAAAATTCACCTAACTAAAGCGTATGAATCTGTAGAATGGATTATTTTGGAGTAGGTGATGGTAGAATTGGGATTTCCTAGTAGGTTTCAATAGTGGATGCTAGCTTGTGTGAAAATAGTGAGCTACTCTATAATTATAAATGGGGAACCTTCAGAGCCATTTCCAGCAGCTAAAGGGTTGAGGCAGGGAGATCCTATGCCTCCTTTCCTTTTTGCAATTGCTATAGAGTACTTGAGTCGATGCCTAAATGGATTGAAAAAGAAGTGTATTTTCAAATATCGTCCCAAATGTTCCAAGATAGGAATCACTCATCTTAGCTTTGCGGATGATCTGCTGCTCTTTGCAAGGGGTGATATGTCATCAGTCACTCAATTGCAGCAATGCCTCAATCAAGTTTATGAGGCTTCAGGATTGAAAGCTAACTAAAAGAAGAGCTCAATTTACTTTGGATGAGTAACATAATTTGTAAGAGAAGAGATATTGCAGAAGCTAGGATATGCCAGAGGTGAATTACCAGTCAAGTATTTAGGAGTCCTTTGGTCCACTAAGAAGATGTCAATAGCTCAACGGCAACCCCTCATTGAGAAAATGGTAGCAAGAATCTCATCATGGAATGCAAAAAAACTCTCATATGCTGGTCGGATACAGTTAGTGTAGTCTGTCTTGTTTGACATCCAAGCTTATTGGTCACATCTGTTCTTGATCCCTAGTAAAGTGCTAAAGACAATCGAGGCCTATTGCAGGAGCTATGTATGGTCGGGAGAGAATGTCATCACAAGAAGATCGCTAGTGGCTTGGGAGAAAATATGTACACCTAAAAGTGCATGTGGACTTAATTTAATCAATCTCAAAATGTGGAATAGAACAACAACAACAAAGAATCATTGGATCTTGCACACAAAGGGGACAAAATGTGGATCAAATGGATACATGCCTACTACATAAAAGAGAAATAAATTTTTGATATACCAATATCTCAGCAGGCCTCTTGGCTAGTCAGAAAGATGATTGAGGCAAGGGATTTGGTGGAACCAACTCAAATTCAGACCAGGAGTAACAGTAGCATGATTAGACAAATATACTATCTAATGCTTGGTCAATTACCTAGAGTGGAATGGAAGCTGTTTATGTTCCGGAATGATGCAAGGGCTAAAGTTAAATTCACCATGTGGTTGTATTTTCAGGAAATGATGATGACTAATGATAGGCTGGCTCGATGGGGAATGTAGGTGGATACTCTATGCGTACTATGCCAATCCTATGATTAAAGCAGAAATCATATGTTTGCTGAATGTGAGTTTGCCAAGAGAATATGGAAGAGGATACTACGATGGATGCAAAAACAACCTTGCTGTGAAAATTCATGGATCCAACATTGGAAATGGGTAGTGGAACATGCAAAAGGGATATCAAGGAATGCAGTTGTCTTCAAAATGGTATATGCTGAGACAATACACATGATTTGGAATGAGAGAAATCTCAGAATCTTTGAGAAACGTAGCAGGGAAGTAGAAGAGTTAGCTAGAACTGTTGCATGTGTCTATAATGTGAGAGCTTCTGCTCAAACTAGAACACTCCTGTAGCAGCTTAAATTTTGAGTTAGAAGTAGACTAGCACATAGGATTTGAGGATTATTGATGTATGTACAGGTATAGATAGGCATTTTAAATGAGACAAGGGCTGAGATAAAAGTAAACTGTGGTTTTGTAAAGTTACATTGGTAATTAATGGAAAATATTTAATTATCAAAAAGAAAGTATAGAACTATTCGAAGTTTAAAAGCGTTGTTGAACACTTGAACTAATGAAATATTGGAGAAAGAATGTGAGTAAGAATATATAAAAAAGAAAGATAGAAAATATGTAAGAGTTTCTGAAATATGAAAAGATAGGGTAAAAGAAAGATTGAATTGAACAAGTTAAGGAAGAGAGAGTAAATTTTTTAATGAAAGAGTGAAAAGTGAAAAATTGAAAAGTTGGAAAAACTATTCATCTATCCAAGTCAAATTATTATTTTATTTATATATCTAAAAAGTTTTTTTTTCATTTATATTAAAAACTCTATTTTGTATTAAAAGTACAAAATATTATTTTTTAAATAACTATAAACCTATTATTTTTATGAAATGGATCCCCCCAAATTAGGGGACCTAAGGCACAAGCCTTACTATTCATAACGTTGGACCCGACCCAGCTCTTTAGCCCTATGTCTTTATCCCTTGGAGGTCTTCCTCCACTAATAGGTTTTTTCGAAAAACTCTATTCATAATTGTGAAGGTGGAAACAAATAAATAAATAAATAAATAGATAAATAATCAAACCGTAGCTGCTATACTACTACCTAATTACTGATATTTATGAGTAGGGTCATGACAACTCTTTGCTCTTAACTCCAATCAGATTGGGGTTGTCGCTAAAACTAAGCAAATCTAGGTTTTGTTTCCTATGAAGGAAAATATTTCTTGGAGATTTTTTTGATATATAATTGAATTAAATATTTCAAAAAATATTTTCTTATGAATCTATTTTCTTTCTAATTTTTGGAAATTTCTTAAAACTCTCCGCCTAATAGTTTGAACTCTAACCCACCTACCCCCCCCCCCCCCCGCCTCCACACTCCTCCCTCCACCCTCCCCCACACCAAATCCCACCGCCCCATCCCCCAAAATGCCCCCCATCCCCGTAAGCAAGTAAGAAAAAGAAGTAAAATGTCAAAGGACTGTCGATAAGAGCTGTGGGAGTCACTATCCCAACTTACCTTTGATCTATTTGAGCGAGAATCCTTAAATGATGATAAAATTAGCTTGTTTACAAACATATATTGCATTCATTTTCTGGATGCAAACGCTGTAATGCTTTATTATTTTCACCTAACAATAGTCAGTGGAGGTTGCACACTTGCACTTGCTGTTTATGTATTAAATTTGAGTAAGAAGATCGCTATCACACAAGTAGGAAAACAGACTTGAAAAAATAAAGATAAAACTGAGCTGCAACTGTAGACAGCTAGCTAAAACCTGAAGGCCTAGTGACAAATCCTTAAAAAGGGGCGGATGCAAGCTAAAACGCAAATGCTCGGAATACTTTACTAAATATATGTATTAATACAATAAGAAAATAGATAAGTAAGAAAAAATGATACCATTTAACATAATTGTCTTTTGGTGCATTGGTTACATGTTTGATTTTGCTTTAGGATGTCAAGAGTTTGAACCTGAACTAACACATTTTTTTGTAAATATTTGAGAGTCTCGGGACCTTTTGTAGCTTAAGACTCAACAAAATCAATTGACTAAGGTTATTTCATATTCTTCTATAAATTTTGATCCGATTACAAAAATCCCTTGAGTACGCATAAAATCCAAGCTGCAGCGTCTCCTCTAGTATTTACTTTGTAGGACCTAACCATAACTTCCTCATTTAGTGCTTTGTTTTTCAAGTTGATCATTTCAAAGATCTGTCACCTTTTTATACCAGTTTTTTCCTTAAGATTTTGGGGCAATATTTCCAACATTCTTCCCTTCCTTGTGCAACATGATTCAAAGGGCTGCATGCTTTCCCAGAGCTCTACTTTCTTCTCTACAGAAGGTCAGTTATTCTCCATCTTCCTAAGATATTCTCCATATGATATCTTTTTTTTTTATGTATAATCATTTAATATCTGACATTCACTGGCCCGACTGATTCTAATTAGCATTGTGGAAGCGCTCTCTACTATAAGTTTCTCCATATTTAGGACTAGAATCCAAGGCATCTGATTAACGGTGAAAGAATCTCTTCCGGCCCAACTTGATAATCTCCATATGATATAACCATAATTTTTCTTATGCAATCCTTTTGGGAGTTTATTCTAGTAGGATACTCTTTCTTATCCCATTTTACAGGGTTCAAAATATATTTTTCGTCTTTAAATTTTTTTAATAATATAATCGATTTTTAACTTTAAGAAAATTATAACAAATACTACTTGGAGATTTAAGCAGCTTTCTCTTTGACCACAACTATTTTCATGTATATATTTCAAGTATTTTTAATCATAAAAAGTTGTGTTATAGTACTTATTCTTAGTATCTAGTTTTTAAGCATGTAAATACTAAAATCAATGCCCGATCGAATTGAGAATTGAGATGCTCATAGTCCGAGCCTTTTCATTTTTTTTTTTTCTGCAATGAAGAGGTAGCTAATATGTTTTATGTAATTAAAATATATGAAGTTAATTTATACAAAAATTTTAAAAATTAATGTACGAATTGAAATCCTGAGCTAGTTGTCTCTGTCTCAAATTAATTAAAACATATATGTTTTTAGTACGTTTACAAACATGTACAACTCCAAAAATATGCCCACCATACTGGTGGGGGCAAATAAATTTAATGACCCTTGGGCTGATGTTTTCTATTATATATATATAAACACACACACACACTCTTTGAGAGTTTTATTTTAAAAAGTATTTATTTGACTACACAAACATTAAATATTTTGAAAATGTTTGATTATAAATATTATATTTTATAATATTTTTATTTAGTTTCTATTTATGTATTCTGTACATCCTCTTCCAAAACTTAAAGTCTTAAACCATGAATTGGCGTGGAACATAATAATTTACTGTATTAATAAACTATTCTTTGGGAAGATGTTATTTTTGAAGTAGCAGAACTGCAAAAGGAACGGGGGGCATTCTGGAGGCTGCCAAGCTTAATTAAGTTTGGTAGAAGTATTACTCCCTCTATAGTTTATAATTAGTAAACATAATTTGACTAGACAAAAAATTTAATAAAGAAACAAAGGGTTTTAAAAATTTATGATCCTAAACACATCATTTTAAATAAAACCTGTCATACTTTTTAAAATGGATTAAGAAAATATAATGCCAATTATTAAATTGGAATGGAGGGAGCATATGAAATATAAAAAGATAAAAACCAATCAAAAAACATGGAGATCCTCAATAAATGCATATTATATATTTTACAAAATAATAATTAACTAACACATGATATTCTCACTTTAATTTATTACTTTGATAAATTAGTTGTTTGAATTATAAATTATACTGTATAATACAAAGAAGTTTCTACCTTGATTTACATCACAATAAAGAATTGATGAGTGGCTTTATGTTATTGTAGGTAGGAGCTAGGTACTTTACTGCCCCTGCAGCTCTAACTTCTGCACAATCTTCTGCTGATTGGTGAGTTGCTTTTAATTTGAAACCAACAACTCCACGTTGGAAGTTTATCGTATACAAAAGAAAAAAAAATTAATGTTTGTTTGACCTAAATCTTGAAGAAAAGTTATTTTTTAAGGATCTGCAAACTCTATTTCTCCAAATTTTTAAAAATTGAGAAAGTTCAAAAAGAGTTACTGATTAAGTATGTAGACATGAATTCACTTGAGAAAAGATTAAAGTTTTATAATTGGAAACTATTATTTTACTC
This sequence comes from Nicotiana sylvestris, assembly GCF_000393655.2. Lineage (NCBI taxonomy): Eukaryota > Viridiplantae > Streptophyta > Magnoliopsida > Solanales > Solanaceae > Nicotiana > Nicotiana sylvestris. Next base: position 64,716,326 of record NC_091066.1, read on the forward strand.
CAAATACTTCTAATTACTTTTTCACGTTTTAAATTCTTTATTGTAAGATAAAGTTGAAATAATGGACCAGATTGTAAATAAGCATTTATTGATATTTTAAAATATTTCAAATATTATCTATGGGCAAACGGCTAAGTTTTCAAATAATGAGTTTCTAATAAAGGAACAGTAACCTTTTTCCAAGATTTAACTCAAAAAACTCTATTGCAGCAAACAAACGCCCGAATTTTTTTAATTCTCTGAATATATTTTTTTATTGAATATTTGACGATACATTATTATTATGATATCAGGGATTACGAATCAACGGATTATGATTGGGATAATCTTGGGTTCAAGGTGATTCAAACTGATTATATGTTCATGACAAGATGCTCTCAATATGGAAATTTTGAAAAAGGCCAACTTAATCCTTATGGGAACATTGAATTGAGCCCCTCTGCTGGTGTCTTGAACTACGGACAGGTTAATTCTTTATTTTCTTTTAACTCAAATTTTCCTGTATCACTCTTCTTCTTTTTTTTTTTTTTTTTTTTTTTTTTTGGTTTTCCATTCGATGTCTGGTATTCGCTTTGTGCCCGGACTAATTCGGATTTGTTCAAGAAGCCTCACTTTAAGGAGGTAAATTGAATTGTTTCTTACCAGGCACGACTCCTTTTTAAACCCGAAATCTCTGATTAAGGCCGAATAGATATTTACCACCACACCACGACCTTTTTTCTTGAAATATTCCTTCAAGATCCAAATGAGAGTAGACAAGATTGTTATGAAATCAAACAAAAGATAAGATTATAACATTGCCAGATCTTTTATTATGGTAGTCGACAATATTTTGAACAACTATATATAAAATGATCTATTATATTGTGGGGATGAGTTTGAATGACAACTATTCGTATGTTGTCTTTTTATTATAATCGTTCTTTTAGACAGACAATGAGGTATTAATCAGCAATAGTAATTAGCACCAATTTAAAACTAGGAATATCCTAAGTTATCAATTTGCAGAGGGATTCAGTTCTTCTATTCTTACCAGTTGAGTATCTTGGACCACAAAACAGATAAGTATGGGCATTTAAAGAACAACTGTTCAATTGACTCCTCCCTTTCATACCAAAAATATATTGGATTTTGTAATATATATTTAATCAACGTTTTAGAATACAAAAAGGATTTTTTTCCCCATCAAATTCACCTGAATTGACCAATTACTCGACCGTGAATTAAGTGAGACATTAATGAAAAAGACAGTGTATATTAGACAACTATTCTTATGGTCCCTTATTTCTGGAGGTAGACTAAAATAATTCTTTAAATATATCCCTGAACAATTAGTCATTTAAGGTTATCAAAAGCAAGTATTTTTTGTGTCGGTCAAATATTAAATAAACTATCGATAAAGTGTTAAGTACTCTTTCATGTTTAACCAAGAGGTCTCGGGTTCGAGACCTAAGTATGGAGCACTTTATTCTCCAATGTGAGACTTTTGACACAAATATGAATTTAGTCAAATACCAATGCGAATATTGAACAACGAGTGAATAACCAAAAAAATATTTAAAAAACTCCGATTGTTAGATTTAAGTACATTCTAGTATGGGTGTGTTTGGTATAACGGAAAATGTTTTTCAAGAAAATGTTTTCTTGGAAAACAAGTAGTAATCTTATTCATTTTTCGATGTTTGGTACGCAAATTAAGGAAAATGACTTCTCAATAATATTCATAAATAATTTAGATATAATAAACATGAAGTCATAAACTTTCAAACCAACAAACTTCCGAACCCACAAATTTCATAAACTTTCGTACCGCTAAACTTTCAAGGGGGTGGGATGGGGAAGGTTGAGAAGGAGTGTTGGAAAATGTTTTCCGTTTTCTTAATAAGGAAAACATTTTCCTCCAATTTGAGAAAAATGAGTTGATAAGAAAATATTTTCTAAAACATTTAAGCCAACCAAACATGAGAAAATTGAAAAAACACGCCCTAAAGGTAGAATTTAAAAAATGTACTATAATAAATAACTTCATATTTTTCTAAAATATCAAAAATATTTTTAAAAAATTATGGAGTGACTGTACCACTTGGACCGAAGTATGGAGTGACTGTAGGGTCATTTAATGTTTCTGACCACGATATGCTGGTAAAAGTTGGGTCCGAAACCTAAATAATGACTTTTGGGATTCAGAATACGCTTTTATAGTTTTAAAATAAATTATTTTTCTACCTAAAACGCAATATAATACTGTATTTTACTTTAACGGAATTTTAGCCGTTAAAGTAAAGTGCACTATAATACTGCATTTTACAATAACGCATTATAATAGTGCGTTTTACACCTCTGTTCCTTACTAGAGGCCTGACAAAACACGCCCTTAGATGTAGGGAGTATATGCTATTGTTTTTTCTCTTTTCTTTGATGTAGGGACTCATGAATTGACCGATCACTATGATAATGAAAATTAAATCATGAATGCATGTCAGTAGGCCCTCCTTAGAAGACAAATTACTGATACACGTACTTCTATTTAATTCTTTAAAAGACATGTTTTCAATTTTTATCTGTTCTGTTCCTTATATTGATTTCGAAATATAAAATGAAAACAATAAAGTATGAATTGCGAAATTATTATTTCATTCGTTATATTTTGTTTCTCATAATTTGATTTGATATATAATTAAAAAAAGAGTTTATCTTAAATATTTCACAATACATGTATGACCATAAAACTTTTAAACTTTATCTATACTTATACTATATTAAAAACACGAAAGTCATTAGCGAAATATTGCTCGTCTTTTTTACCCTTTAAAATATAGTTTACACTAAATAAAATAGTAATTTTAATATTTTCCTAATATGTAGGAATGATCATTTAGATATTTTCCTAATATTTGGAATATTGGAATCAACTATAGTGCTGATTATTAACTTTTTTCAATATTGGAATTATATAGAGAATCCTAATATTTAGGGTTCTAAAAGCAATTAAACTTTTATTTTATATAGATTTCCTTATTTAAAGCCCATTAATATTAAAGTTATGGTAAAGTATAATATATTTTCTTCATTCAAAACTTAGAAATTAAGAAGTTATATTTGTACTACCTTCTTTTCGTCTAATTAGCACTACTCTAAACTCTAAAGCTACTAAAAATAGGCACACATAAAACGTAGGACTCAATTTTAAAATTGAGTTTTAATATTTGATTTAGTTTTTTTACAATTTTTGGGGCTATTTCCTTCTAATGTCTTTTATAATATGACATATTTCAAATATTTAGATTCTTAACTAAAATTAAGGGTTTAAATATTTATCATACATTAATAGTTTTATAATATTAATAAATAATTGAAAGGAATAATCGAATAGAAAGAAGATTGATTTATCTCATTCTAAATATCAATATTCAATTTAGGTAAATAAATATGCAATATGAACCATGGAATAAGTTAGAACTTGTTCATGAGATAAAAGAGTTGTAATCCCCATTTTTATCATTTTGGAAGTGCAACTACTTTTATTTTGTACTCATGTAAAGAATTTTGTGTTATTAAATTTAATATTAAAAATATTTAATGCCATTAAAGGGAAATTTGAACATTAAATAAATGTTATTAGATTTTATCATGTGAATTTTGTTTCGTTATAAAAAATAAAAATAAGAGAGGTGAGAGTAATTCTCAAACCGCAATAGAAGTTGTGTTATAAGGAGAATCTCAGAGGAAAGTTTCAACATTATCCCAAACTGTGATTATATCTAAATATTAAAACATGGGATGAATTAATATTAGGCTTTTAATTAATGAAAAAAATATTTTCTTTAATGTTTAAAATAAATAATCAAATTATCTAAGTAGCAAAAGAATGCAATTCAATTTTATCTTAAAATTATCATATAAGTAAAAATATTTTCCAAATAGAAAAAACTACTAGGAATGTATTACGTTATTACTTTTCTTTGATAGAGAGAAAAGTAGGCTCTTAGAAAAAAGATACATGTGACTAAAGTTTAAAAATAATTAATATTAAATTAATATTTTATATCAAACAACTAAATATGTTAAAAAAATACAGTTTCAATCTATGGGAATGTTTACAAAAACAAAAAAGAAAAATAATTAATGACAAATGATATGGAATATAATTTGTCTTCTAAGGGGGCCCTACTGACATACATTCATGATTTAATTTTTATTATCGTAGTGACGGTCAATTCATGAGTCCCTACATCAAAGAAAAGAGAGAAAGCAATAGCATATACTCCCTACATCTAAGGACGTGTTTTGACCTCTAGTAAGGAACCGAGGTGTAAAACGCACTATTATAATGCGTTATACTACGTTTTAGATAGAAAAGTAACTTTTTTTTTAAACTGTAGAAGTGTATTTTGAGTCTCAAAAGTCATTATTTAGGTTTCGGACTCAGTAAAAGTTAGACAAGGCTTTATAGGCTACCAAACGAGTTAACTCTTTTCCGATAATACTAATGTTAAACAAAAAATCACTGATGCAATTTTTAAAAATAAAACAGGGTTTAATTGAAGGTACAAAAGCTTATAGAAGAGATGATGGACGTACTTTTCTTTTCCGTCCACACGAAAGTGCAATTAGAATGCAAATTGGTGCTGAAAGAATGTGTATGCCTTCCCCTTCTACTCAACAATTTGTCGATGCTGTCAAGCTAACTGCTCTGGCTAATAACCGTTGGGTAATTATTCTTCTCTTAAAATCTTCTATTAATGTGTGTTTGGTATGATAGAAGATATTTTTCTACGATAAAACATTATTCATTGCAACATTTAATTTTCTTCCTACCAAACACACATGGATTTTTACTTTTTCTCGTTGATCCGTCATATTCAGCATATGTTAATATTTAGTGACCATGTGTGTTATTAATAAGAACAGATCCCACCAGCTGGCAAAGGGTCACTTTATGTTAGGCCTCTGCTTATAGGAAATGGGCCTATACTTGGGGTGGCTCCAGCTCCTGAGTATACATTCCTTGTCTATGCTTGCCCAGTGGGAAATTATTTAAGGGTATGCTTCTTTTCTTGAATTATTAATTATTTTCTTAATCTTTTCACTTAAAGTTTAACTTTTATTTCTATTTCCATATATACAGAATGGAACACAACCATTAACCTTATATGTTGAGGAGGAACATCATCGTGCCTCACAAGGGGGAGCTGGTGGAGTCAAAAGCATTACTAATTATGGCCCGGTAAATGCTCCTACTAATATATATTTGGCTGGTCAGCCAAAAATAATTACATCCGCTAACTAAATATATACAAAAAATATGTACCTTATACATTTATATACATATGACATACATTTGCCGGTTATTATTTTTTAGAGTGGCTACACTACGTTGAATTTTCATGCAAATGGTATCAAATGGTCCCTATTTGGATCTTAATTTTTGGTCATGCAGGTTTTGAAAGCTATAAAGAGAGCAAAGGAGAGAGGATACTCAGATGTATTGTACCTTGACTCAGTAAATAATAGATATATTGAAGAGGTCTCTGCCGCTAACATTTTCCTTGTTAAGGTAATTAACTCCATGTTCTACTTATTTATTTATATATATACCCCTATCACTATAAGAGGCAAAATCAGAACATGAATTTAATTTGATGGGTTCAATCTTTGAGTACTTACTATTGAATTCATTTTTTTAACTTTTATATTGTTAAATTTTTGTTATTTTGTACATATATTACTATCCCGTGTCAAAAATATTGAATTTAATATAGCCCATTGAACAAGCTCCATCAGCCACCGACTACACTGGTTTTACAGTGAACGTAATATTTGATCCTCAATTAATTAATGAGATTTTTAAAACGTCTTATAGGGAAAAGTCATTGCAACGCCAATCCCCAGTGGAACCATTCTTGAAGGAATCACAAGAAAAAGCGTTATAGCCATTGCACATGATCTTGGATACCAGGTATTTATCAACTTGCTAGTCCATGCAATTTAAGAAACTACTATAAAGAACGGATTTAACTTATATAACTGACAGTGTAAAATATCTTTTACGTTATCAATTTAATTAATTTAACATGTCGTAGCAGTTTCTCTTATTTTCAAGATAACTAGTTCAATTTATTATAGACAGTTAGTTATCTGTAGTTATCATTTAGGTGACATAATAACGTAAGTTTTTTTTTTTATCTATATTGTATAATAGTTAAACTCATAGAGAATTAACTGGGTGCTAATTATACCATCATGAACCACAAGAAGGGATGATTTCTAAGGGTTTGTGTACACCTTGGTCCAGGTTGAAGAACGTTTGATTGAAGCTGAAGAATTGATTAGTGCAGATGAAGTCTTCTGTACAGGAACTGCACTTGGTGTTGCACCAATAGGAAGTATTACTTATAAGAACAAACGGTAATTTTTAATCTAATTTGCGATTTCTCACTATTCGGATAATTATGACTCAAATATTGCTTACACTTAGTTATGACTTCGCTTCATTAAAAAGGTTTAAACTATTATTTGTTAAATTAGCTAACTAAAATTTGTGATATAAACTTGCAGGATTGAATACAAGGTAAGCTCAGAACTAATTAGCGAGCAATTAAACTCGACACTAGTAGCGATTCAAAAAGGTATTATCGAGGACAAGAGGAATTGGGTTCTTGAGATTAAGTGAGCTTTGGTTTGATGACGTTAACAAAGTTAAACTTGCAAAATTTGTGCACCATTTTTTTGTAATAAGTTATAAGTAATTATTTTGAGACATGAGATTAGCTAGACAAATTATCATTGTATTAATTAAAGTGTTATGCTCTAAGAGCTCCATATACCCTAAATATTGGGCCGTTGGATTGAGTGGATGTCTTGAAATTGGGAAAAATTAAAAAATAGCCAGATTTACAAGTGGTCATTCAAAAATAGTCACGCTTTCAAAAGTAATCAAAATTTAGCTACTTTTCATGTAAAGATAAATTTGAGCGAAAAATACTATTCAAAACCCGAAAAATACGCCAGTATATTATGCTGGGATTCCAGCATAAGTATACTTGAAATCCAGCATATTGGAGTTCCAGGATAAGTATACTGGAACTCTAGCATAATATGATGGAGTTCCAGCATAAGTATACTAGAACTCCAGCATAATATACTGGAGTTCCAGCAAAGTATACCGGTCCAGTATAATATGTTGGAAGTTCATACACAAGTGCTCGAATCTCTAGTATATTATGCTGGAACTTTCGTGTGTTGGAGTTCCAGCATAATATGCTGGAAGTTCATACACAGGTGCACCGAACTCAGTATATTATGCTGGATTGGTCTCTGTTGCAGCAAAATAGTGGTTATTTTTCAATGACTTGGCAAACGCTGACTATTTTTGAATGACCAGTTCAAAAACTGGCCAACCCGTGCTATTTTTGCATAGATCTTTTGTTGGATAAACAATGTGGCCAAAACGTTAAGAGTCTCACGACCTAATGAACTCACTTCTAGGGTTAGGTTATGCCCAATGTTCATTTATCACTAAACACGTACCAAATGCAAAAATGCTCCCACAACGATCTCTCAAATAGTCAAATGTTTAATCTCTTTTGTGATATTGTATGCTTTGGGTCAAACTCGCACGATTTTTTCAAGCCACTCATAATTAACGGATCCCTGGTTCTCAAGTCCGTTTAAGTAACCGATCCACACACTATCACGCTGCCATCACCATACTCATCCCGTTGGACTTGACTGTGATAGCAGTTGTTAAGCTAATATATTCCAAAAATACTCTTAACATGATGTTCCGCTCTGGGCCAAGCCTGCACGGTTTTTCCCAAAAGGCTTTTCATTGTTAAAAAATCTCTATATCTTATATGTAGATTCCAAACCTTTCAAGCTACTAATGTGAGATTTTACTCGCACACTCAATATTTGTCTTCTAGTTTTGTCATGATTGCCCTGTTTTAACATTATGAGAAGTTCATATCTAAGTAAACAAAATTGCGTTGGGCTTAACTCAAAAGATTTGTAATGGAAAAAAAAACAAATCAACAGGACTTAGGGTGTGTTTGGTATAATCGAAAATGTTTTCCGTAGAAAATATTTTCTTAGAAAACAAGTAGTAATCTTATTCATTTTTCGGTGTTTGGTACGTAAATTAAGGAAAATGACTTCTCAAGAGTATTCATAAATAATTTAGATATAATAAACATGAAACCACAAACTTTCAATCCAATAACCTTCCGAGCCCACATTTTTCATAAACTTTCGAAACCGCGAAATTTCGAACCCGTAAACTTTATAATTTCTAAATCCGTAAACTTCCAAACACATAAACCTCCGAACTCATAACTTTGGAACTTGTAAAATTTTTAACCTTTAAACCAATAAATAAAATAACTAAAACTGAAAAATATATTAGAAAATATTTTTTCGAGGGGGGGGGGATAGAAAACGAAAAACAAAAGAAATTTGAAATTACAAATTTTTTTGTGCGGGAGGGGGGAGTGGGGGTGGGTGGTGCAGAAAAACGAAAAAACAGAAATTTAAAATTGCAAAAAAAAAATAAGGTAAAAGAAATAATTTTTTGCGGGGGTGGGGTAGTAGGGTGGGTGGTAACGGATAAAATGAAATTTGAAGAAAAAAAAAAACTTTTTTTGGAGAGAGGGGGTGGGATGGGTTGGTGAGGGAAAGGTTGAGAAGGAGTTTGGAAAATGTTTTCCCTTCTCTTGATAAGGAAAACATTTTCCTCCAATTGGAGGAAAATGAATTCATAAGGAAAATATTTTCCAAAACATTTAAGTCAACCAAATATGAAAAAATTGAAAAATATTTTCCGAAAAATATTTTCCTTCGTACCAAACACACTCTTAGCTTACAGTCACGTAAAAGGTCTAATGCCGATGAAAAAGTCCAGTTTTCAGTTGATGTTAACACAGTAACAGCATTAACCATTTATAGAAACTGTAGCCGGTGAAGTTGTGGAGCTCGATCATTATATCCATTCTCCATCACCAACAAATTAACAGTATTAGTCATTTAATGGTACTGTGGTAGTCATAGAAAAATTCCTCCTTAGCTTATGTGTCAAAACCAAACAGCAAAAAGATAGACTAGAAAGTTGTCTTGAGCTGTACACAAGATTATGTTAGTCAAATTGATAAGACCTTTAACCCCTAGCGGAGAGTGATCAAGAGACCTATGTCTTTGTCGTGTCTCATTTAATAATCTTTAGCATATTGTAATGTAATTTTTTACCCTCCAATTCCTTTTGATGTATATACATTATACAGCACCAAACACTACTGTGAACTTGCACAATGATAAAAGAATATGGCTAGGAGATGAAACAAATGACATGTTAATCGGATTAGATTGAACAACTGAAAAAGTTAAGGGGTAACTTTGATAAAAAAATGAATTCCTCCGACTTCTCTCTAGAACTTCTCTCTCTAGAAAATCGTCGTTGACGCACTGACGGTGACCTAGCGTGCGCCTCTGCCGACATGGGTAGGAGGAGACCTAAGAGAGTGGTTCTGATCACAAAAGCGATTAAGGAAATACTAAGCAAACTATAAGGTGAGAGATAATGAGGAAATGCATAGCTCTCAGATTTCAATGGAACAGTTGCAACAGATGGGTGAGATGGGGCCGCCTCTGCAAGGATCGAGCTCAACTCAATCAGCTCCAAGAGGAGGTGGAGGCCAAAATTTTATGCGAAGCCAAGCAAAGGAGACTTTAGTTAGGGCTCCAATAGCAGAGACGATTGAGGCTAATATGGAGAATCAGATAAAAGTTGCAGGCCAGATTGGTGCACACAAGCCAATTACGATCTAGAATGCCCGGATCCATAAATAATTGGATGCAGAGTAACAGAAGAACAAAAAGGAAGGGTGAACTTATTTGCTGGGAATAATTTAGCAGGAAGAGGTATGAATCTCAAATTTGTCCCACATACAATAAAGGAGGGTGAAAAATAGTTGAACTAGATAGTGAGAAAACCGATCGAAAAGCTGCAAAATGGAAGCATGCAGTTGTATTGTATGTAGTTGGAAACTCCCCCTCAATAGGAGCCTTGGATCGTTTCATTGCCGATCAATGGAATTTCATTGCCAAGCCTAAACTTTACGTCCATAAAAATAGATACTTTGTGGTTAAATTTAACTGTGTGGAAGATAGGGATGTTGTGCTGCTGTCCGGTCCACACACTATAAGAAGTAAGCCTATCATTGTCAAAGCATGGTCTCCGAACTTCGATTTTGATACAGACGTGCTTCAGACAATACTTATATGGGTAAAGTTGCCAAACCTGCCATTAAATTGCTGGAATATGGACTCACTTAGCAGAATTGGTAGTGGTTTAGGAGTTCTACTCATTGCGTGTGAATGCACAACTAAAGTTGAAAGGATCTCCTATGCTAGGCTGCTAGTAGAGATGGATGTCACAAAGCCCATGCCTAAATCGATTAAAGTCATGGATCAGGCTGGGAAAATCTTTGACCAACATGTTGCATATGATTGGCTCCCTGAATATTACCCCACCTGCTTAAAAGCTGGTCATGTTTGCAGGACTGAGGTGAGAACAGCAAAGACCATTCCTGTGGCCAAGCAACAACAAACAAAACCAAGAATGGAATGGAGAAGAAGAGTAGGGCAAGAGAAGGTCGAAGCAGGGACAGATCAGCAGCCTCATAACATGATACAGGTGCAAACATACCAAGAGTCACAACAAATAAGCCCAAATACTATAAATCAAGGGGGAGACCAAATGACAACTTGGGACACAGCTAAAGGGAAATCAGCAGCTAGAGGTTCTCAATCCAAGACAAGGGAAACAAAAATGATTAATGTAGTGAATGGGTTCAGCCCATTAACTATTCCAATAGCTGGAGAGATATTGGACAACACTAATGGTGAGAAGGGGCAATGTAGTTATCAAGGGATTACTGGGTATCCACAACTCAAAGATTCAACTAAATTAAGATCATATCATGGAATGTGGGGGGGGGGGGTTGTAAATAAAGTATATAAGCAAAAAAAAGTAAAGAAATTTATACAAAATAATCATGTTGGACTGATAGCAATACTGGAAAACAGGGTCAAAGAACAGTAGTAAAATAATAAAAAAGATAGCAAATAATTAGAGGTGGTGGTGCAAACTACTCCTATAGTAACAAGGGTAGAATATGGATATTATGAGACTCAAATAGAGTGGAGTTTGATGCAGTTGCTATGAGTGCTTAAGCCATTCATGGCATAGTTTGGATCCATCAGATGTAAGTAAAGTTCACTTTGTGTGTGATCTATGAACTACATACAATTGAGACTAGGAAGCCACTATGGGAAGAACTGAGAAGTGTAAATAACTCTATGCAAGGCCCATAGTTAGCTATTGGTGATTTTAATGCTATAACAGATATGGATGATAAGCAGTTTGGGAACCTAGTGAAAGAAAATGAGGTGCGAAATTTTAATGATTTTATAACATCAATTGTCATGGCTGAAGTATGTGCAGTGGGAAGAAGATATACATGGACACATTGACAGATTTATAGCAGGATAGACAGGGCTTTAGCTAATGCTGAATGGCTTTTAATAGTAGCTCCGACAAAAGTGGCGATACTGAATCCTGGTTGTTCTGATCATACACCACTGAGCATACAATTTGTAGAAGATGTGAAAAGGAGTCCAAGGCCTTTCAGATTTCTGAATTGCTTAGCGCACCATAAAACATTCTAAGCGTGGTGACAAATGCATAGGGAAACCATAGAGGTACTGAACACACGGAGGTTATCTGGAAAAAATTTAAGGTGATGAAGACAACTTTGAAACAATTAAATCAAAGGGAGTTTAGAAATGTGGAGGAAAAGATCAATCATTGTTGACAAAGGCTGACTAAAACACAATCACAACTGGGAAACCACAGTCACCCTAGTGAGCTATTTACTGTTGAAAAAGAATTGCAAAAAGAGCTGAAGAAATAGAGTCTTGTGGATGAGAGTATAACAACATAGAAGTCAAGAATGAAATGGTTGGAACTGGGAGATGCGAACACTGCATACTTCTTTGCCAATTTAAAGAATAGGCAAGCTCAAAACATGATCAAAAGCCTCGTAAATGTCAAGGGAGAAATTTTACAGCACCCAGGTGATATAGAAAAGGAGGTGACTAGTTTCTACAAAAAAAATTCTTGGTAGTGCTGCTGCGCAACAACCAGCAGTGGATACTAACATCATGAAACATGGTAATGGTTTAACAAGAAAGAAACAATTATATTTGATAGCCAGTTCACAAAAAAATGAAGTGTACCAAGCTCTTATGAGTATAGATTATCAAAAACCTCCAGGATGTGATGGCTTTAATGTCCTTTTCTTTAAAAGAGGCTAGTCTGTGATTGGAGAGAAGGTGACAGATGCAATGATTCAATTTTTTACTTATGAAAAAATATATAAATCTATTAATTGCACTACAATTACATTGATCCCAAAGGTCAAGCATCCATCAAGGGTGTCTGAATTCAGGCCTATCTCCTACTACACTATGCTGTATAAACGTATATCCAAAATCCTCACTAAGAAGAATGCAAGGTGTTATGGACAGACTAGTGGACAAAAGCCAATCTGCTTTTGTTCCAGGCAGGTTTATCACTGATAACATTATACTGAGTCATGAACTTGTGAAAGATTATGGTTGGAAAGGCACCACACCTAGGTGTATGCTGAAAATTGATATGAGAAAGGCCTACGACTCAGTTGAATGACATATATTGAGCAAATACTTAACTGCCTTCAGTTCCCAACAAGATTTGTCAAATGGATTATGTGTTGTATATATATTGTTTCCTACTAAATTATTATCACTGGAGACCCAGTGACACTATTTCAAGCCAAAAAAGAATTAAACAAGGGGATCCCTTATCTCCTTTCTTATTTATGCTAGTTATGGAGTATTTCAGTTGAAGTTTGAAGGGACTCAATATTGTACCTACGTTCAAATTCCACCCAAGATGCAAGAAGCTGTAGATTATTCAATTGGGATTTGCTGACGACCTACTACTATTCTACAAGGGAGAACTAGAATCTATCAACTTGCTATTTCAATATTTCCAACACTTCTTGCAGTATCTGGATTGGCTGCTAATGTAGACAAAAGTTCAATATATTTTGGAGGGGTGAAGCCAGAGGTTCAGCAGGCTATCTTGCATAAACTGCAATTTACAAAAGGAGAGATGTCATTTAGGTACCTAGGGATCCCTCTGAGTACTAAAAGGATATCAATCATTCAGTGCAGGCCTCTTATTGACAAGATGTTGGATAGAATCAAGTCATGGACTATAAGATACTTATTATACGTAGGCAGACTACAACTAGTAAAGTCAGTACTTTTCTCTATATAAGTATTTTGGTCACAGGTGTTTGTTCTACCAAAAAAGGTGATCAAACTGGTGGAGGCTACATGTAGGAGCTTCCTATGGACTGGGGTAAGTGAGGTCTCAAGGAAGGCACTCATAGCATGTGATAGACTATGCCTCCCTAAGGCTGCAAGAGGCCTCAGTATCCTAGATATCTATCCGTGGAACTTAGCAGCTATTGGAAACTTGTTGTGGAATGTTTGCAGGAAAAAGGACAACTTATGGGGAAAATGGATTCACTTTTACTATATAAAAAGAGGCACAGTGTGGGAAACAAAAGCTACTCAGGCTTCATGGGTGGTGAAGAAAATTCTCATAACAAGAGTAATGTATGATCCAATAGGGCTAGCTGAAGATGAAGTAGTAACGATGAACAATTATTCAACCAAGAAGGTGCATGGGCTTATTCGTGGAGATTTCCAGATAATACCATGGAGAAGATTGATATGTAACAATGTTGGATTACCTAAGTGGCTCTTTATTCTATTCCTAACATTGCATAGGAGACCCAAACAAAAGAAAGGTTTGCTTGCTGGGCTAATCTAAATGACATGTAATGTGTCTTATACCTAAAGAAAAATGAAGACATTGATCACCTCTTGTTCGAATGTGAATATGCAAAACAAATATGGTCCAAACTGTTAAAATGTCAAGGTATCACTAAGAATGCTAGAAATTAGCAGCATGTAGTCACATGGGCAATGGAACATGCAAGAGGAAAAACTGTAGATCAAGAGATATATAAGATGACTTTAGCGGGAGCAGTATACCACATGTGGCAAGAAAGAAATGCAAGGATCTTCAAGAATCAACAAAGAACTGCTGATCAAGTGAAAACAAGTGATAAGAGAGATACATCAAAGAGCACGTAGAATGCATAGGCTAGATAGACATATGTTGTTACTAAATTTCTATCCATAGAGGTTGTTTGTGGAACAGTAGAGTGTTGGCATCGATGTCAGCAAGTTTGGGACTTAATGTCAAAACTGCTTGTTTTTGATTTCTCGGAGTTGTAAATAATTTTTGAGGGGTAATGTCACGACCCCAGTTCGCCCTCCGTGAACTATCGTGACAACACCTAGTCTCTATGACTAGATAAGTCTAACAAATGCGAAAATAAACAATTTACAAAAGAAATAATTAAAAACCAAAATAAAAAATGAAATAGTGTTTAAGATGCTGCTCGACATACACAATACAAACTCTCGAATCTAACATTTCCCAAACTCTGGAATCTCATAAAATCACAAGCCTTTGGATGTCTACAAGTATCTAACTCCAGAATGTCTAACAAAAGAAATACAGAAGGGCTAATACTTAAAGGGAGAATAGAAAGGGAGTCCTCGGTCTGCGAACGCGGCAGATATACCTCGAAGTCTCTGAAAAATTCGCCTCACCTCAAGGGTGATAGTACAAAGTCGAAGTACTTGGATCTGCAAATAAAAACCATGCGCAGAAAGGGCATGAGTATATCACATCAGTACTCAGTAAGTGCCAAGCCTAACCTCGGTCGGGTAGTGACGAGGAAGGTCAAGGCCCTACTGAGGTTAAATGAATACAAGGTTTAACAATGTAGAACAAAACAGTATAAGTAAGTGCAACAATAAAAGTAACACATGATAGAAAGAACAACAACAATTACAACAGAGATAAACTAAGCACAGAAAGAAATACAGCTCGACATAGAGATAACGACCAGGGATCTCCCAGGATACTGTCCTGTAGTCCAAAATATAAATATTCAGTGGATCTCCCGGGATACTGTCCCATAGTCTAACTCATAATGTGAGGGGATCTCTTGGAATACCGATCCGTAGTCCCAAATGTAAATACCCGGTACAGGCGGAATCAACCAGGCGCAGTCCCGTAGTTCCAATATAAAAGTGTAGGGGGAACTCCCGAAATACTGATCCGTAGTCCCAAAGTAAACATGCAGGGGGATATCCCGGGATACCATCCTGTAGTCCCAAAGTAAACACACAGCAACAACTTGAAGGATAGACAATTCAATTCAAATTCCATACCAAAGTAAAACAGGTATTTCTAGTCTAGCATGATGCACATAATCCAAATAAGGCAGTTTGAGCAAGTAAAGCAATTAAGTCAATTAGACATGCTTCCTTAGGCTAACAACATGCTAAAATTTCAAGTAGTATAAACAAGAAAAGAAAACACAATTAGAATTACTTATTGAAAATCGGATTTTTTAACAATTAGTACAAGTACGCACTCGTCACCTCACGTACAAGGCATTTCAAATATCACTAATACCAAATCCTAAGGGGAGTTTCCCATACAAGGTTAGGCAAACCACTTACCTCGAATCGGCTCAAAATCAACTCGCAACCACGTTCTTGCCATGAGTACTCGACTCCAAGTGGCGCAAATCTATTCAATTCAAATGCATACTATAAATATAACTTCAAGCAACTCATTTCACAAATAAATTCTAAGCTAATACGCGAAATTAGGTAAAATAACCAAAATACCCTCCGGGCCCACGACTCGGAATTGGGTAAAATTTACATTTTCAGAATCCTCACACTCTCACGAGTCTAACCATACCAAAATTATCCAAATCCAATGTCAAAATCCCCAATCAAAACTCGAAATTTAGGTCTAAAAACTTTCCCCCAATTTTCCACCATAAATTCAAAATTAAAGGATGGATTTAAGTGTAGATTCATGAAAATTAGTCTAAACCGAGTAGGAATTACTTACCCAAATCGCCAGGTAAAAATCTCTTCAACAATCGCAAATTTCCTGAGCTCCCAAGTGCAAAACATGAATTATGGCTTAAACCCTCGATTTTGGGTTTTAAAATCTGCCCAGGCGCGTTCTTCTTCGCGAATGCGAGACAACAGTTGCGAACGCGATGCACTAAAAATTCCACTGGCCAGTCTTCCTCTTCGCGAACGCAATGCCCAAGTCGCGAACACGATGATTAATTTCTCTTCTCCTACGCGGATGCGAGACTACCTTCGCGAACGCGTAGGCATATGGTCCCACAGCCTCGCAAATGCGAAGCATTAATTCCTCACTAGCCCCAGCTCCTCTTCGTGAACGCGAGACCCCACTCGCGAACGCAAAGAAGGAAACCAGAACTGACTGCTGCAACTTTTTCTGCAATTTTCTAAGTTCCAAAAATGACCCGTTGAGCATCCGAAGCACACCCGAGGCCCCCGAGACCTCAACCAAACATGCCAACCAACCCTAAAACATCATTCAAACTTGTTCCAATCTTCGGAACGCCCAAAACAACATCAAAACACCAATTTAACATCGAATTCAAGCCTAAGAACTCCAAAAACTCTCAAACTACGCTTTCGATCAAAAGGTCTATCAAACCTCGTCTGAATGACCTAAAATCTCACTATCGAACCGGAAACTTCAAAAATTCAACTTTCGGCATTTCAAGCCTAAATTAGCTACGGACCTCCAAAACACAATCCAAACACGCCCCTAAGCCCGAAATCACCCAACGGAGCTAACGGAACTGACGAAATTCCATTCCAAGGTCGTCTTCACACTGCTCTGACTACGGTCCAAATTCTAAAGCTTAAGCTCTCATTTAGGGACTAAGTGTCCCAAAACACTCCAAAACTCAAAATCAAACATTCCGGTGAATCAAAATAGCAGAAACAAATACGAGGAAAACAGTTAATAGGGGATCAGGGCGTTAATTCTTAAAACGACTGGCTGGGTCGTTACATTCTCCTACACTTAAACATTCGTTTGTCCTCGAACGAGCATAGAAACATACCTGAAGTAGTGAAAAGATGAGGGTAACGGCTGCGCATATCCTGCTCGGTCTCCCTAGTCACCTCCTCGACCGGCTGACCCTACCACCGAACCTTCACTGATGCAATGTTCTTTGACCTTAGCTTTCGAACCTACCTGTCCAATATTGCTACTGACTCCTCAACATAAGATAGATCCTTGTCCAAATGAACTGAACTGAAGTCCAACACGTGCGACGGATCATCGTGATACCTCCAGAGCATCGAAACATAAAATATCGGATGAACTCTTGCCAAGCTGGGAGGTAAGGTGAGCTCATAAGCAACCTCCTCAATACGCCTCAATATCTAAAAAGGGCCAATAAACCTCAGACTCAACTTCCCTTTCTTCCCAAATCTCATAACACCCTTCATAGGCGAAACCCGAAGCAAAACCCATTCTCCAACCATATAGGAAATATCACGAACCTTCCGGTCCGCGTAACTCTTCTGTCTGGACTGGGATGTACGGAGTCTATATTGAATCACCTTAACCTTCTCCAAAGCATCCTGAACCAAGTATGTGCCCAATAATCTAGCCTCACCTGGCTCAAACCAACCCACTGAGGATCTACACCGCCTACCATATAAAGCTTCATACAGTGCCATCTGAATCCTGGACTGATAGCTATTGTTGTTGGAAAACTCTGCTAATGGCAAGAACTGATCCCAAGACCCTTCAAACTCAATCACACACGCACAAAGCATATCCTCAAAAATCTAAATAATGCACTCGAACTGTCAGAGAATCCAATTAGAACTCACATTTCGAGAACTTTGCATATAACTTCTTTTCCCTCAAAGTCTAAAGCACTGCTCTCAGGTGTTGTTCATGATCTTCCCGACTCCGGGAATACACCAGAATATCATCAATAAAGACATGATGAATGAGTCAAGATATGGCCGGAACACACTATGCATCAAATGCATAAAGGCTGCTAGGGCATTGGTCAGCCCAAATGACATAACAAGGAACTCGTAATGACCATACCAAGTCCTGAAAGCAGTCTTCGGGATATCTGGCTCCCGAATCTTCAACTGATGGTAACCTGAGCGCAAGTCAATCTTAGAAAACACTTGTGCGCCCTGAAGCTGGTCAAACAGATCATCAATACGAGGAAAATGATAATGGTTCTTCATTGTAACTTTGTTCAACTGGCGATAATCAATACACATATGCATAGAACCATCATTTTTCTTCACAAACAAGACAGGGCACCCCAAGGTGATATACTGGGTCGAATAAAACCCTTATCAAGCAATTCCTGTAACTGATCCTTCAACTCCTTCAACTTAGGAAGGGCCATGCGATACGGAGGAATAGAAATGGGTTGAGTGCCCGGTAACAGATCAATGACAAAATTAATAACTGTATCGGGCGGCATGCCCGGAAGATCAGCTGGAAACATATCAGGAAAATCCTGTACTATTGGGACTGAATCAACTATAGGGGTATCAATATTGACATCTCTCACATAAGCTAGATACGCGTCACACCCCTTCTCAACCATTCACTGAGCCTTAAGGAAAGAAATAACTCTACTGGGAGTGTGATCTAAAGCACCCCTCCACTCAACACGCGGTACACCTGGCATAGCCAGTGTCACGATTTTAGCGTGACAATCAAGAATAGCATAATGGGGCGACAACTAGTCCATGCCCAAGATAATATCAAAATCTACCATGATGAGCAACAATAAATCGACTCTGGTCTCAAAATTACTAAGAGCAACCAAACACGAATGATAAACGTGATCCACAACAAGAGAATCTCCCACAGGAGTAGAAATGTAAACAAGGAAACTCAAAGAATCCCGAGGTACACCCACATGTAGAGCAAAATAAGAAGACACATAAGAATAAGTGGAGCCTGGATCGAATAGAATCGATGCATCTCTGTGACAAAGCAGTACAATACTTGTGATGACAGAATCGGAGGTAACAGCCTCGGTACAGGCAGGAAAGGCATAGTATCTGGCCTGGCCTCCCCCTCTAGGGCGACCTCTACCTCCCCGACCTCCACCTCTAGATGGCTGAGCTGGTGGGGTAGCAACTCGAGCTGTAATCGTAGCCTGAGAACTCTGCAAGGCACGCTGTGACTAAGAAATTTTTGGAGGTGCACCCCTCCTAAGTCTGGGGCAATCCCTCACCATATGGCGTGTATCACCACACTCAAAACAAGCTTTGGGAGGACGTGGCGGCTGTGACTGGCTCGGGCCAGGCCTGCTGGACTGACCACTGGAAGCACCCTACGTAGGAGGCGCACTAGATACTGGAGGTGCATAATAAGGCTCCTGAGGCCTAGGAGGAGCTGGAATACCACTAGCTGCTGGAAGAGCTGAATAAACGGGGCGACTCATATAACCCCTATCATGACGACCTGCAGTTGGCGCACGGGCACCAAAATAATGGCCCGACTCTCGAGATCTCTCGGCCTCCCTCTCCTATCTCTACCTAACATGCATACCCTCAATCCTCCTAGCAATGCTCACCACCTGTTGATAAGAAATATCCATCTCCAACTCACGAGCCATGCTAGACCTGATGCTGGGAATAAGCCCCTCAATAAACCGGCGAATCCTCTCTCGGACAGTAGAAACCAAGGCTGGGGCATATCTAGCCAAGCTAGTGTAGCGGACAACATACTCCGAGACAGTCATAGTACCCTGGCGCAAATGCTCAAACTCTGCGCGCCATGCATCCCTGAGGCTCTGAGGAATAAACTCTCTCAAGAACATATCTGAAAATTGAGTCCAAGTCAGTGAAGCTGCCTCATTCGGGCTGTCTAACTCATAGGTACGCCACCACTCATAGGCAGCTCCTCGAAGTTGGAAGGCAGTGAAAGAAACCCCACTCGATCCTGATATACCCATATTGCGGAGGATACGGTGACACTCCTCTAGAAATCTCAAGGCATAATCTGATGCTAACCCCTTGAATACAGGAGGATCATACTTCTTGAACCTCTCAAGCCTTCGCTGCTCATCCTCTGAAGCCGCTGCCCTATCCTCGGGCTAACCTGGGACTGCAGGCGGTACAGGAATAATCTCTAGGACCTGATTAACATGCACTCGCTGCTCAAGAGTGCGGGCGGCTGGAGTCTGTGCTCCTCCCCTGGCCGGAGATGTGGCTGCAGCAATGGGAAGCAACCCTGCCCGAGCCAGAGTGGTGTACATGCTCATGATCTACACAAGAGTCTCCTAAAGAGCTGGAGTAGTAGTAGCAGTAGGCATATCAAGTGCCTGGACTCCGGCTGGAACTACTAGTGGTACCTCGGTGGCAGCTCGCACAGGTGCTCTGGCTACACCACGTGCGCGTCCTCGGCCTCTACCCCGACCACGACCTCTGACGGTTGAGTAAGGGGCGTGAGTGCCTGATCATCTCGGGTAGCACGTGTCCTCACCATCTGTGAGAGAATAGAAGACAGAAGTTTAGAATTGTGATATCAAAATCTCGCACGACAAGGAAATCAAATGAAGTGGAATTTTCCTAATAGTTACATAGCCTCTCATAGAAAAGTACAGACATCTCCGTACCAATCCGCAAGACTCTAATAAATCGGCTTGTGATTCATGACTCCTATGAACCTAGAGCTGTGATACCAACTTGTCACAACCCTAGTTCTCCCTCCATGAACTATCGTGATGGCACCTAGTCTCTACGACTAGGTAAGCCTAACAAATGCGAAAATAAACAATTTGCGGAAGAAATAATTAAAAACCAAAATAACAAAATGAAACAGTGTTTAAGATGCTGCTTGGCATACACAATACAAACTCTTGAATCTAACAATATTTCCCAAAACCCGGAATCTCATAAAATCACAAGCCTTTGGATGTCTACAAGTATCTAACTCCAGAATGTCTAACAAAAGAAAATACAGAAGGGCTAATACTTAAAGGGAGAATAGAAAGAGACTCCTCGATCTGCGGACGCGGTAGATATACCTCGAAGTCTCTGGAAAAGTCGCCTCGCCTCAAGGGTGATAGGACGGAGTCAAAGTACCTGGATCTGCACATGAAAAACATGCGTAGAAAGGGCATGAGTACACCACAGCGGTACTCAGTAAGTGCCAAGCCTAACCTCGGTCGGGTAGTGACGAGGAAGGTCAGGGCCCTACTGAGATTAAATAAAATACAAGGTTTAAAAATGTAGAACAAAACAGTATAAGTAAGTGCAACAGTAAAAGTAACACAGGATAGAAAGAATAACAACAATTACTAAAGAGGCAAAGTAAGCATAGAAAGAAATACAGCTCAACACAGAGATAATGACCGGGGATCTCCCAGGATACCGTTCTATAGTCCTAAATATAAATATCCAGTGGATCTCCCAGGTTACCGCCCCGTAGTCCAACTCATAATGCGAGGGGATCTCCTGGAATACCGATTTGTAGTCCCAAATGTAAATATTCAGTACAGGGGCAATCTACCGGGTGCAGTCCCGTAGTTCCAATTTAAAAGTGCAGGGGGATCTCTCGAAATGCCGATCAATAGTCCCAAAGTAAACATGCAGGGGGATCTCTCGGGATACCGTCCCGTAGTCCCAAAGTAAACACACAGTAACAACACGAAAGATGGAAAATTCAATTCAAATTCCATACCAAGGTAAAACATGTTTTTCTAATCTAGCATGCTGCACATAATTCAAATAAGGCTGTTTGAGCAAATAAAGCAATTAAGTCAATTAGACATGCTTCTCTAGGCTAACAACGGGCTAAAGTTTCAAGTAGTATAAAGAGGAAAAGAAACCACAATTAGAATTACTTATTGAAAACCAGATTTTTAACAATTAGCACAAGTACGCACTCGTCACCTCACGTACAAGGCATTTCAAATATCAATAATACCAAATCCTAAAGGGAATTCCTCCACACAAGGTTAGGCAAGCCACTTACCTCGAACCGGCTCAAAATCAATCTGAAACCACGTTCTTGCCATGAGCACTCCACTCCAAATGACCTAAATCTATTCAATTCAATTGCATACTGTAAATATAACTTCAAGCAACTAATTCCACAAATACATTCTAAGCTAATACACAAAATTATGTAAAATGACCAAAATACCCTTTGGACCCACGACTTGGAATAAGATAAAATTTACATTTTCCGAATCCTCACACTCTCACGAGTCTAACCATACCAAAATTATCCAAATCCAATGTCAAATCCCCAATCAAAACTCAAAATTTAGGTTTAAACACTTTCCCCTAATTTTTCACCATAAATTCGAAATTAAAGGATGGATTTAAGTGTAGATTCATGGAAATTAGTCTAAACCGAGTAGGAATTACTTACCCACATCACCCAGGTGAAAATCTCTTCAAAAATCGCAAATTTCCCGAGCTCCCAAGTCCAAAATATGAATTATGGCTTAAACCCTCAATTTTGGGTTTTAAAATCTGCCCAGGCGCGTTCTTCTTCGCGAACGAGACAACAATCGTGAACGCAATGCACTAAAAATTCCACTGGCCAGTCTTCCTCTTCGCGAACGCGATGATCAATTTCTCTTCTCCTCTGCGAACGCGTAGGCATATGGTCACACAACCTCGCGAACGCGAAGCATTAATTTCTCACCAGCCCCAGCTCCTCTTCGTGAACACGAGACCCCACTCGCGAACGCGAAGAAGGAAACCAGAACTGACTGTTGCAACGTTTTCTGCAATTTTCTAAGTTCCAAAAATGACCCCATTGAGCATCTGAAACACACCCAAGGCCCTCGGGACATCAACCAAACATGCCAACCAACCCTAAAACATCATTCAAACTTGTTCCAATCTTCAGAATGCCCAAAACAACATCATAACACCAATTTAACATCGGATTCAAGCCTAAGAATTCCAAAAACTTTCAAATTACGCTTTCGATCAAAAAGTCTATCAAACCTCGTCTGAATGACCTGAAATTTTGCAAGCACATCACAGTAAACACTACGGAGCTACCCCAACTTCCGGAATTCCATTTCGACCCTTAGATCAAAATCTCACTACTGAACCGGGAACTTCAAAAATTCAACTTTTGGCATTTCCAGACTAAATTAGCTACGGACCTCCAAAATACAATCTGAACACGCCCCTAAGCCCGAAATCACCCAACGGACCTAACGTAACTAACGAAATTCCATTCCGAGGCTGTCTTCACACTGCTCCGACTACGGTCCAAATTCTAAAGTTTAAGATCTCATTTAGGGATTAAGTGTCCCAAAACACTCCGAAACTCAAAACCAATATCCTGACGAATCAAAATAGCAGAAACAAACACAGGGAAAGCAGTAATAGGGGATCAGAGCGTTAATTCTTAAAACGACCGGTCGGGTCGTTACAGGTAATATAAATAGTTAGTTACCAAAAAAAATATGGCTAGTAATGGCAATAAATTTTACCTGACTAGGGTCAACAAGAAGCTTTGTTTTTATTTTAGTAGGTCCATAATACCTTTTTTCATTTGTTTTTCTCCTTTTAGTTTGGAATTATATCAGCTTCATTATAATGCAGTTGAATGCAGGCTCATCATCATTGGGAGATTTCTCAAGCCAACGCCCCAAATTGACCGAATTAGGTTAAGGAGTTGATTTCTATGAAAGGATCTGCTAAGATAGGGGTATACAGTAATTTCAATGTATTCCTATATTTCAAGAATGAGGATGACTTTAATATGATTTGGTATAGAAGAGTTATTGAGATCGAGGGCAACAAATGTGGCTACAGAAGTGGTCTCCTAATTTCAAACCAGATGACGACCTCCCAGTAGCACCATTATGGGTTCTGCTTCCTGGACTTCCTTTTCACATGCATACTTGACACTATGCTAAACAAGTGGTTAACTCTATTGGCATACCACTAGAAATGAATTTAGCAACAAGGGGAAGGACTAGGCCTAGTATGACTAAAGTTAGAAATGAGATTGATATGCTCTTGACAAGAGGGAGTTGATCAGATGGTCAGCATCCTCCACCTACAATTCCAGAATTATGGGTTCGAGTCACTAAAAAAAATAACAGCTTCAGTGAACGGGATCAAAAGGAAGGGAGGGGAATCAAAAAATAAATGATCTACTGAAGCAACAACCTGAAAGTGTCAATATGGGTCAGATTTATGAAGACGCACGACAAAAAGGTTTTGTTCAAATGCTAGAATATGAGGCATCCCCAAGTATTGCAAATTCTGTAGGAAGCTCGGGCATAACATGATCAATTGCAGAGTCTTGGAAAGGAAGAAACTTACAGAAAGTAATGACAAGGAAATCAAAAAAGGAAATGAAGAGAATGTACATACACTACAAAAGAACATGAAGGCAATAAAGAAGGTAGGGATGACAATACAAAAAGTAAAGGAAGGGAAGAACAAAAAGGAGACTACTTAGAAAGAAAACAATGTAAGACTGGGAAACAGGGATCAAAAGCACCAAAGGGAATAATGACAACAAAGAGTTGCAAAATGCATATACAAATCATAAAGATGCAGCGGGCAAAGGCAAGGACAAATTGATAGAGTTTCATACTACCAAAATTAGAACTAGAAAGAAGAAGAAAACTAGCTATCCAAAGAAGCTCCCTAAGAAAAATTCCAAAGTGATTTTTAAAACCAATTCCTAATCCCTATGATTCTAGAAACAAGGGGGATAAGAATAATTAGGAATCGTAATAGCTATGCAGGAGCAAGAACAAAATAACGAGCAAGAGGAAGACAACAAAGAAGAAAGCCATGGGACACGCAACAATAATGAAACTGGGCCGACTTAAGACAATCATAACAAACATCAAGCTGGTTATAGAGAAATGGATTTCACCATTTCTTTAGCCTATCGGTTGACATGGCAGGTATCAACTTGGTGGTTGACTTAAATCGTGAAATAGAACATGAACATACAAAAAAGAAGCAGGTAGAAAAAGAACCTCATCAGCAAATTGAAGTCAACTCACCAATTAGAGTCACTATCATGATTGCCGAGGATCAACAACACAATGATCAAAGGCATACGGATGATGAGATTGGTTTACCCAATGTTACTAGGTGGAGAAAAATAAATAACAAGAATGGAAAGAAGAACAAATACAAAGTTAACATATCTCCTGGAGGAAAATCAAATTAATTCCCTCGTTTTTCCATGGTAATTGTTATTTTTTGGAATATTAGAGGAGTCAACACCAAGAAAGCCATTCCTAGACTTAAAAAAACTTATCAACATCAATAAATCAATTTGGTTGTCATCATGGAACCTTTTGTCAACATGAACAATGTTACAACCCATATCCACATGTGTTAGTTCATGCCATATATTAGTTAACATAAATCCATGAAGGAATTATCTTTGAGATGATAAGAAGTCAATCCTATTGGTCTTAAGTGATACAAGAGTGTATAAGGGTGATTAATAAGTATTAGAAGTTAAATGAATCAAGGATGTTGTAACTCGTATTTTCAGGTAATCTAGCGGTGCTTAATACACTCAAGAGTTCATTTATTAAGGTATTTTAATTATATAATATCCGTATCATAAGTCTTGAAGTCAAACGAGTTATGAAACAAAAGTCGACAAAAGTTGTCGCAACTTAGGTTCATAATTTTACTTAAACATTAGGTCAAATGTTTCTAATCTTTTCTCCTAATTTACAAGGAATTACAGGGTGATATACCAACCAAATTAAAGATCTATGAGTCTAGTTTCCAACTCATTAAACGGTTCATCGATACGATCTTGGAATAGAGAGATATTCGTATTTTCACGAGACTGCGCCAAGCACCTCTCTATGGGGCCCACTAAGGCGGTTTAAGATATTTGGACCTATACATGATGCCTCCAATCCGTTTTAAGTCATTTCTTCTCACTATTTTCAGACCTTAGTGTAGACACCAGATTTTTGACCCTCCCCGAGAATTTTCACATTTTTAGCGTGAATATGTGAAATTGGGTCTAATATAGCCATTTTAACTATTTTACTTTATTTCGTTGCAAAAAGAAAAAAATCAAAAAATACATATATAAATTTTAGTTTATGTATTTCTCATAAACTTGAAAAAATACAAAAATTGTACTTTATTTTGGTACTTTATATAAATTCGAAAATTACAAAAAAATATAATTCTATTAATGTTTTGTAGTCATTATAATTTTTGAAAAAATAAAAAAATATTACTTTATATTTTATCTTTATATAAAAAACAAAAATTACAAAAAAATAGTTTTATTAATATTTTGTAGCTATTTTAATCTTGAAAAATATTTAAAAAAAGATATAGTTTTGTTTAAATATTAGTCTTATTTTTTGTAGTTATTTTGCTTACATAGGACTAGTTAAGCAACGTTTTCTTATTCTCGAATCCGGGCAAAAGAATAATATTCGGGTTCAAACTACCCGGTTTTAGGCCTAATTTTCGGACCTAGCCCATAATAAGCAGAGTCCACGATACACGGGGAACCCCACCACGCGTGGGGGACACAAGCCTCGAACCCCACCACGCGTGGGGCTCATTTCCCTGGGCAAAACCATATCAAATACACGGACAAACATTTTTGGAAAGGGGGAACGGACAGAGGGGTTTTTTGAAATTTTGGAGGGGGTACTATGCATCGTCTTCTTTCTCTTTTGAAAGAAGAAACAAAAGAAAACCCTACCAAACAAAAAAAACCTACTGTAAAAACCACCCCATAACCCTTACTCGGTCACGCCCAAACACGACCTCCATCAACAAACCTTCAGCTCCCTCACCTTCCCCGACGCCGGAAACCGACCCCAAGTCACCTTCCCCATCACCCTCCCATCGTGAAACCACCATCAACACCCCAAAACCACCATCAACACCCCAACCACTCGTCAAGCAGCAGCTCTTGCTGCTGCGTCGTCCAAACACCACCACCCAAACACCTATCCAAACTATCAGCCCAGCTCCATCACACCCGTCGCAACCCAAAAACCAATCGCGACGCCACTCCCTCACTCCCGAACGACCATCGCCTTCTTCCTCCATTAAATCCGACGAGCACTGCTGCTTCGCCTTCGTCGTCACTGCCCCCCAGCTTCACTCCCTCATCGTCAAATAACCTACCATCCCCAGCCAACAAGCTCTACTGCTCGTCGACCCTACTGCTGTCACCATTGTTGCGTCGTTCGAGCAGCAACCATTGCTGCTGTTGTTCGTGTTCATCACACCCGTCGACCACTCCCCGAACAACCACCTCTTCTCCTCCAATCTCCATCGCAACCAGGCGATTATCCAGTCGTCATTCGCGTGCCTAGTGACCGCTGTTTCTTCGCCATCATCGCGCAGTCCGTCTGAGGTCGTCGTTGGGTTGTGCTCGTGGCTTCCTGTTTGATATCCTTGAGCTTGACATCGAGGTTCCGTCGTTGGAGAGGTTTCCGACAGTGGTCGGTCCAGTTGTTTGTCGTTCTTGCTTCAAACAGGTGCATACGCATTTCTAAACTTGTGATATTTGTTTAAATGGAATGAAATGATATGGATTTCTTATGCACTACTTGTGTATCGGCTTTTTGTTGAATTGCTCTTCGTGTTTACCATGGATATTATTACCTATTAGAATTGTTGTATTTTTGTTTAATCTCGAATGGCTTCACTAGTAGAAAATCGTAGCTATTTTAAGTTTGCCTCTTAAAAGAAAAAAAAACGAGACAAGCTTCGCCAAATAGAAAACGCACAAATTGCGGGGCCCTCCCAAAAATATATGTATTAAATACTTAGATTCCGGGACGGGCCGTTTAGCAAATTTCACGGCCCTACCCAAAATAATAATGCGCTAGTTGCCTTAGGCGCGCCTTTAATAATATCATCTCCTTAAACTCGGGTGCACATTTATGTGACCCAAATCCAAGTCTCAACGAAATCGAAATGTGTCTATAATCACGGGTACATTGATTGTGACGTGGTCCGAGATGCATTTCCATGACGTTGCAAATTCTTTTTTTTAATAATGAATGAGACGAGCCTCGACAAACAAAAAATGCACAAGCTGCGGGGCCCTCTAAATGTATATACTAAAATACTTAGAATTCGAGGACAGACCGTTCAGCGAATTTTACGGCCTTCCCCAAAATAACAAGACGCTAGTCGCTTTAGGCGCCTTTAATAATTTATTTTCCTTAACGCGGGTGCACATTTATGTGACCCAAATTCAAATCTCAACCGAGTCGAGATATGTCAATAACCACGGGTGCATTGATGTAACGTGGTTCGAGATATATTTTCACGACGTTGCAATTCTCGTAAAAAATAATAATAAAAGCGGTCAAGAGTTTAAAACTTGCACATAGGTTTAACATGTATAAAATCAGATAATCAAGCCAAATATAACAATTGAGCGACCGTGCTAGAACCACGGAACTCGGGAATGCCTAACACCTTCTCCCGGGTTAACAGAATTCCTTATCCGGATTTCTGGTACGCAGACTGTAATATGGAG
This sequence comes from Nicotiana sylvestris, assembly GCF_000393655.2. Lineage (NCBI taxonomy): Eukaryota > Viridiplantae > Streptophyta > Magnoliopsida > Solanales > Solanaceae > Nicotiana > Nicotiana sylvestris. Next base: position 64,744,914 of record NC_091066.1, read on the forward strand.
TCATTATTTTCCTCGATTCGGGATTAAAATTGGTGACTTGGGACACCCTAAATCTCCCAAGTGGCGACTCTGAAATAAATAAACCAATCCCGTTTCGATTGTCCTTTAATTGGAAAAAACTCCCTTGCACCCTCTCGGGTGCGGAAAAAGGAGGTGTGACAGCTCTGGCGACTCTGCTGGGGAGTACGACCCAGAACCACTGGTTCAGGGTTAAGAATTCGAGCTTAGACAAATTGTTATATTCGGTTTTATCTGATTTTTACATGTTGAGCCTAATGTGCTAAATACTGCTTTTACCGCTTTGATATTACTTGAACTGTACATATAAACTGTGCTGAAACCTTTCTCTTCTTACCTCCGGGGAGAAGCTCGCTGGACGAGACTCCCTATTCTGTTAGTGTCAATACCTGAAATAAGAAAGAGGTCGGACAAGTTACAAAGCTGGACGATCTCGCGGGTCCCCGGTACGTAGCCCCCTCCTCAGCTCGAGTTGTCCGCTCGGGTACACAGTCTAGAACGTATACCCAGGTTATAAACCCAGTATGACAAAACCGCTGCTGGAAATTAAACCCAGAACCGCTGGTTCAGGGCTCAAGGATTCGAGCTTAGAATAATTGTTATATTTGGCTTTATTATCTGATATATATTACATGTTTTGACATAACATACTAAATGTTGTCTTTTACCGCTTTGATATTATCTGAACTGTATATAAACTGTGATGAAACCCTTTCTCTTCTTACCTCCGGGGATGTGCTTACTGGTTGAGACTCCCTATTCTGTTAGTGTCATACCCTAAATAAAAGAGGCTCGGAAAGTTTCTAAGCCGGCTGGCCTTTTGGTTCCCGGAAAGGAGCTCCTTCCTCAGCTCGAGTTGTCCGCTCGGGTACACTGTCTAGAACACCGACCCAGGTTTTGAACATAGAATAACGTGACTTCATGCCGGATCCCTAGTAGGAACGCTTATTTGCATCATGTTGCATATGACTTAGGGGACTCAACACAGGGGTTGGGTCCGTCTAGGACAAGCAACCTGAAAATAATAGACCATCTTATGACATCCTATGTGCTACATGTTGTATTTATTCAAGGGTGAATGGGTCATTTGGCGGACCAATGATATTTGCGGACAAATGACACTCCTTATCATGCTGATCACGTTAAATAAGAAAGTTGCACTATTTTTGATAAGCATGCTATTAGGTTAATTAAGCACATGGGGAACATTGTGGAATTCAAGAAGCCTTGGTATTCCACATGTCCCCCACGCTTCATTTTTTGGAAAAAACACATGGGGAACATTTGTGGAATCCAAGAAGTCTTGGAATTCCCTATGTCCCCATGCCACATTTTTGAAAAATAATAATAAATATAAAAAATATATATATATATATATATATATATATATATATATATATATATATATATATATATATATATATATATATATATATATATATATATATATAAACACGGAAATTCAAAAGATTTTGTATGTTGTCATCATTTTCCACAAATAAAAAAAAATCGTGAAAAGAGGAGAAAATAACAGTGTAGAGATATAACTACTTATTTTAGAAGAAAAAACCAATGTCCGAGTAGTATCGAAACTCTGCCGAAATTTTGAGAAAATGAAAAACAAAATGTCTTATTAGTTTGTTATATTTAAAGCAAAGGAAAAATAGAAGAAAAAATCATCATTGTTCTGTCTTGTTTTTTTTCAAAAAATATAGAAAAGAAAATAGTTTGTTTTGCCATTAAATGAAAATGAAAAAGAATCTGGTTTTTTAAAAATATTTTTTTTTCTATCTTATTTTGTTTGTCTATGAAAATGCCAAATAAAAATAAAAAGAATCGGGCATTGAACGTGATTTTATTATCTGTTCCAAAATAAATATATATATATAATCTAAAAAAAAAAAGTTCAAAAGAAAATTCAAAAATATTTTGATTCTTCTTTAAAAATTCAAAATTCAAAAAAATATTTTTTTAAGCATTTCTTTTATTAAAGGTAAAAATTCCAAAAAAAAAACATTTTCTTTTTCTTTAGAATAAGAAAACAAATGAAAAAAAGGAATGTTTTATGTTTTACGTTAGTTAGTTTGTTTGCTATATATAAAAAAAAAAGAATAGAAAATGGAAAAGGGTCTTCTCAAAAATAGTTTATTTGCCCGAACTACGCGGGTTTGATTCTCACCGGACGTGAGATACGTAGGCAACCCTCATCGGGTCCAACCCCACCTTTTGCTAAAAAGCCAAAAACAAATAAATAATAATAATAATAAAAATATATATAATAATATGTCAAATTTTAATTCTGTCATAAAGAAGTCGGGTGACGCTGTTTTGTCAAAACATAGCCGAATGTTCCCGAAAGGGACGCCGGAAGGCTGACTTTGCATAAATAGCTACCTTCGGGTCATTTTTTAAGATTCGGTCCAATCGACCCACACATCCTTAAAAATCTTCGTCCCCGAGACGTTGAAAGGTCGTGCTTGCAATATTGAGTTTTCTAATTTGAAAAACGATAAAAAGAGTCATAAATAAGTCAGGTGATGTTGTTTGTCATAAATAGCCGAATGTTCCCGAAAGGGACGCCGGAAGGCTGACTTTGCATAAACAGCCACCTTTGGGTCATTTCTTATATTTGGTCTAGTTGACCCGTACAACCTTGAAAAATCTTCGTCCCCAAGACGCTGAAGGGCCGTGTTTGCAACACCAGTTTTTTTTTGTAATTTGGAAAAAAAAACAAAGGGTCCGCGGTCAGGTGAATACCGTTTGAATTTTGTCATGATAAGCCGAGCCAGATTCGGCCGCGTCTTAAACTCTTCTTGCCGAAATAGCCTTAGAGTATCTTTCAGTTGTCGAAAGGTTATTTTCATAAAAGAACGGACAGGTTTGTAAAGTGTCATAAAATAATCCTCCCCGGCCTCAAAATTCATGTGAAATTTGGAAAGGGTCACATTTGCAAAAAATAGTCGTTTGGCTGCATTTGGCAAACGGGGAAAGGAACTGGCCGTTTGTTTTGAGTTTGTAATTCTTTGATTAGAGTATGCGAGTTATTTGATTTTCGAGGCCGTTTGTTGTCTTTTGTCAAAAGTCTGTTAGTATGGTTAGTTTTTAAACTTTTGCAATCAAGTTTGTTTTAATTTGAAAGTTGGAAATTCCAAAAAAAAATGTGTTTATTATTATTTATCTTTTATTGGTCCGAACTACGCAAGGTCTGATTCATGCGGGGTCATGATACGTAGGCAATCTCCATAGGATTCGACCACAACAAAAAAAAGTATATAAAAAAAATGAAATGAAAAAATGATGGAAAAAAAATATGAAAAATCGAAAAAATGATGAAAAATATGTTGATAATAATAAGGACCGACTGAGTCCATTCTAACATGTTCTGTTTTGAATTGTAAAGAAAGTTGAGGTGGTCGGTTTGTGGTAAGCGGCCAACACAAGGTCCAAGGAAAAATGACAACTGACGTCGAAGCTGTTACAAGTGCTCCAGAGACTCAGGGCCGGAGGGTTCAACACGAGTCTACTATGGTTGAGGAAAATAGAATATTGAAACAGCCAATGACCAAAATGTGTCAAGCATGGGCTGGTGGTCAAGGACAGCTTCGTCATGAGTCACAATTTGTGACACAACAAGAGCGGTACCACGCTCCTGAGTACCACTCGTACTCGTTTGATCTTCCTGCAAAGATTGAGAAGCCTGCCCGAAAGATGGTACAGGAAGAAATGGCCCAAAGAGTGAAAAGCTTAGAACAAAGGTTGAAAAACATGCAAGAGTTGGCAGGTCAAAAGAGTGTTGCCTTCAAGGATCTATGTATGTTCCCCGATGTCCACTTGCCGCCTGGTTTCAAGACACCCAAATTTGAAAAGTACGATGGACATGGAGATCCCATAGCCCACCTGAAAAGGTATTGCAATCAACTGAGAGGTGCGGGAAGAAATGAAAAATTGTTGATGGCTTATTTTGTGGAAAGCCTTACGGGAGCAGCCTCCGAATGGTTTATAGATCAAGACACATCTCGCTGGTATGTCTGGGACGACATGGCACAGGCCTTTGTCAAGCAGTTCCAATACATCATCGACATTGCTCCAGACCGCATTTCCCTTTCAAACTTGAAGAAAGAACCAAGTGAAAGTTTCAGGGAATATGCCATTAAATGGAGAGAGCAAGCAGCTCGGGTTACGCCACCCATGGATGACCCCGAGCTAATAACTGTCTTCCTTCAAGCGCAAGAGCCAGACTACTTTCAAAACATGGTGTCCGCAGTTGGCAAATCCTTCTCGGAAGCAATCAAAATGGGAGAAATGGTAGAGAATGGTCTTAAGACAGGCAAAATTATAAGTCAAGCAGCTTTAAAAGCCGCAACTCAGGCTGTCCGGGTTGAGTCTGATAATCTTAGCGACACAAATGAGGAGATTGAAGAAATCATGATGACATCAGGGTCTAGAAGAGGTCCCAGGAGTACATCTCTAAGGTATGAGCAGCCTCCTCAGATTTTCCATGGCTCCCCTGAGCAGTATTATCCACCTCAGAACCCTCAATACTTTATCGCTCCACCTCAGTATGTTGTCCAGCCACCAAAACACCCCAGGAGGCGAGCACGAGCATCACAAAATCTCCAGAAGTCTCCACAAAATTTTTAGGTTCCCTATAACCCACATCCAAGCCAGAGGTATAAAGGGGAACAAAGGTTGAAAGATAATTTTACACCAATAGGACAGTCCTATGAAAGCTTATTTGAGAAGTTAAAGAATCATGACATGATTGCATCTATTCCTCCAAATCGTATGGACCCACGTGCAAGAAGCTTTGACCCTTCTAAAAGGTGCGAATACCATTCCAATGCCCATGGGCACAATGTGGAAAGCTGTCGGGATTTGAAAAGAGAAATAGAAAGAATGATCCAAGAAGGGCGGATTGTGATCAATAACAGTGACATGGAGCACTCGAACCCTATCGAGAACTTGTTGACAGAGGTTGATGATGTTGAAGCTGGTAATGGTCTTGGCAGTATTGATGCAAAGCTCAGTGGCTAAGATGCCAGTTTTTTTATGAAGTGTGAGGCCGCTCCATTCCTTGGTTAGCAAGAGAGACGCTGTTGGTGGCTTATTTTGTTGTCATTTCTGCTGTCCGGATTATTCTTAGGGTTGTAATCCGAATACTGTCTTGTGTCAAACCTTCTTATCTTTCCATTTTGTCCTAGCAGTTTGTTTAAATTTTGTCCAGTTTGTGTTAGGATTTTATTATGGTTTGTTTTGTTTTCTCAATCCATTCCACCGGTAGTCTAAAGCAAATCCGGTCTTTTATTATTTCCAGTCATCTCTTTGTTTAATACTTTTATCATTTCGTTCATTGCCGATTCTAGGGACATGACATGCGCACACAGTTTGGGCCTAGTCTTTAAAGTTAATCATAAAACCCTGGAAAGGCGATTAGACCATTTAAAGAAAATAAGGACGGTTTGAGATTATTCAGAGCTCGAGTCATGTGGAACTGGGGCAAGTTAAACACAAAGAAAACTGTTAAAAGCAAGATTCGCAAAATTGGCATGAGGGTCGGTCATGATGATGAGAGTGTCGCCCAACGGTGTTTTAGAAATGACAAAGGAAAGATAAAATGTTTAACATAATTGTCAAGTCCAGCACCATCAAAAGAGACTACAAATTTAAATTGTGTTGTTTGCACTTGGCATGTTTGAAGACTAGAATGACGAAGACATTTTGTTCTGCTACCTAAACACTTTATCCTTCGTTACCCCTTTTGAGCCTTATCTATTTTTCTTTCATACCCCTCGTTCGGAATCAGTAGCAACGACTAGAAACACAAGCGTGGCAGGTAAACAAAAGAAAAAAAAGAGAATAAAGAAAAGAAAACAACAAAATAAAAAAAGAGAAAAAGAGGAAAAGAAAAGAAAACTGATAACAAAGAAAAAAAAAGAAAGTCAAATGAAACAGAGGAATTGGGAACTACGTTTGACCTGATTCCTGAAAGAGGATATGTAGGCGCTTCACGGCTCGGTCATAGTTTTGAAAAATGAAAAAAAAATCAATTAAAATATCCCCAAGCAAGAAACTGGGGCAAAGGTTGCGTTTGTTGTAAATAAATCTAATTCCGAAGGTTGTAACTAATAGCCCAAAATTAATGTATTTTTTGAGCCTTTTATACCCTTTCTTTCTAGCCTATCCAAAACCCACATTAGGGTCCAAAGAAAGACCTTCTGATCCGTCTTCAAAAGATTCCAAGTCAGACAAATGAAGAGTCTTACCGGCGAACATAACATTCTGTTCCACAACAGAAAGGACTCTAATCTCCAACAGAAAGAGTCATACCGGCAACACTCCAAATCCCCCAGCTGGAGAGAGATATAAAACGAGAGAGTCTTATTGGTGAAAACCTTCACAGGCACCATAAGGCGATGAAAGCTGAGAGATGAACCAAAAATGAGAGAGACTTGATAGTGAAAACCCTGCGGGCACTACAAGTCGAATAGGATTGAGAATCAGATGGGGAATCGCCAATTGAAGATCTTGAAAGATGATTGACGGTAGGCCACATACGCATGTCATGACCATTAGAGTCGGTATCTGCATTTGATAGGTTTTTATTTATAGTTTCTTTTGTTAAAGAGTCATTTTTCTTTGTCTTTTTATTCTGTTCCTGTTTATCTTTTTCCTTTCAAAGAAAAATCTTCAATAGAGTCTGTTTGGTCAGAACAAGTGTGAATTGACTTCAAAATATGCCATCAGCTTTCCGAATGTGCAAGATGAGATCTGACTAGTACATCCAAGTGGTATTAGTCAGTAAGAAACAAGCGCGAGGCTAGTGTCAAAAAGATATCCCTAGCAAAAGGGAATTGACAAAAGGATTAACGAGCGTCAAGAGGGATATCCTTGCCAAAACCAAGGTTATAAACCTCAAATCCAAGGCCCATGAACAAAGCAAGGAAAGCAGTGAACATGATGTGGGGAAATTCATGCTAGACTAAAAGGCCTCGGAAATGCCAGTTTCCAAGCTATGCCACAAAAGAAGAGGGATATCCCCAGCAGGAAGGGATTATCCCCAGCACATAATATCATTCCCAACAAGTCGTCGAGCACAATGCAATGAAGGAGAAAGGGAAAGTCATCCCAATAGGAGTATCACAGCCAACCACCATGTTTTAAACTAACAAATTTTGTTTGATTTGAAACAGGTAAAGGAAATGGCATTGATGCAGAAACGAATGCCACAAGGGATATTATCAAACTGGGGCAGAAAATTTTCCTTCCATTTAGAAAATTTTCTGGAAGTCAGGTACCCCCAGCTGATAACATTTTACCCCCCAACAGGTAAGTAAATAATTCCCCAACAGTGTTATCCCTAGCAGTTGCGAGGAGTCCAACACAAGGTTGGAAAGTTGGTATCCTCAGCGGTTCCTTTCGGGGAAAGGCAAAACGACTCTCAAGGGAGGTAGCCTTCGAAGGAAGAAGCTATGCAAAAAAAAAAAAAGAAAAAAAAGAAAAAAAAGAAGAATAAAAAGATAATAATGAAAAAAAAAGAAAAAAGGGTAAAAAGTCATCCCCATCTAAATAATCCCCAACAGTTTCGAGGGAGGACAACACAGGTAAGTAAATAATTCAAAAAAAAAAAGAAGAAAGCGAAGGTTTCATTAATAGGAGACGCACTTCCTAGTTTGAAATCATTAGAGTTTTACCCATAGGAGACGCATTTCCTCCTAAGTTTGTTTTAGTTTCACCCATAGGAGACGCATTTCCTCCTAAGTTTAGTTTACCCATAGGAGATGCATTTCCTCCTAAGTTGTTGTTAAAAAAAAAAAAGACCTAGTCTGATGAACCTTCTCCTAGGATCAAAATCTTAGTATGATGAATTTTTCTCCTAAGATAGAGACCTAGTCTGATGAACCTTCTCCTAGGATCAAAATCTTAGTCTGACGAATTTTTCTCCTAAGATAGAGACCTAGTCTGATGAACCTTCTCCTAGGATCAAAATCTTAGTCTGACGAATTTTTCTCCTAAGATAGAGACCTAGTCTGATGAACCTTCTCCTAGGATCCAAATCTTAGTCTGATGAATCTTTCTCCTAAGATACCAAAAAGAAAAGACCTAGTCTGATGAACCTTCTCCTAGGATCAAAATCTTAGTCTGATGAATCTTTCTCCTAAGATACCAAAAAAAAAAAATAACAACGTTTGAATTTGAAAAAAAAACAACGATTGGAGAAAGAAAAGAACATAACGAGTGGAATACTTTTCAGTCTTTAAATTTCTTGTCAGGCGCCCACCTACATAACGAGTGGAATACTTTTCAGTCTTTAAATTTCTTGTCAGGCGCCCACCTACATAACGAGTGGAATACTTTTCAGTCTTTAAATTTCTTGTCAGGCGCCCACCTACATAACGAGTGGAATACTTTTCAGTCTTTAAATTTCTTGTCAGGCGCCCACCTACATAACGAGTGGAATACTTTTCAGTCTTTAAATTTCTTGTCAGGCGCCCACCTACATAACGAGTGGAATACTTTTCAGTCTTTAAATTTCTTGTCAGGCGCCCACCTACATAACGAGTGGAATACTTTTCAGTCTTTAAATTTCTTGTCAGGCGCCCACCTACATAACGAGTGGAATACTTTTCAGTCTTTAAATTTCTTGTCAGGCGCCCACCTACATAACGAGTGGAATACTTTTCAGTCTTTAAATTTCTTGTCAGGCGCCCACCTACATAACGAGTGGAATACTTTTCAGTCTTTAAATTTCTTGTCAGGCGCCCACCTACAACAAAAATCCCCAGCATTTAACCAAGTTATAAATAGCAGAAGCTCGCCTCAAGAATGCGAGTCAACAGGCTGAGATGGTCAACAAAAGCTAGTCACAAAAACAAAAACAAAAAAAAAGAAGAAAAAAGAAAAATGAATGAATCCAAAGCACGGAAGTGGAGAACAGATGTGATCTGCTCAAGAACTAGCGCCTATAACTAGCAAGTATCAAGGTTCAAATCCAAAGTCTGTATGAAGCACCATTCAAGACTCAAGATCAAGTTTCAGAAGACTTAGAGATAGGAATCCTTGTAACTAGTAGCTGATAGGTTTAGTTAGTCTTTTTCAGTTATCATTTTTGATGTAATGACAGGACCACGGACCGGAACCTCGACGGAACGGAACCTCGATCGGCTCTTCACCTCGGTACACTCTACCATCTCTCCCATTCCCGAACTACACGTGGCCTGATTCCTGTATAACCAAGGATATGTAGGCAGCTCAGATACCAGGGCTCGGTCACATTCCCTCCCTTTCCTTAGTGTAGTCCGTCCAAGTAATGGTCGGGTCAAAAACATGTCTAGTCGTTCTTTGTCGGAAAACTCTTCGTGTTTCCAGTCAAAGAGGGGCAGCTGTAGACACCAGATTTTTGACCCTCCCCGAGAATTTTCACATTTTTAGCGTGAATATGTGAAATTGGGTCTAATATAGCCATTTTAACTATTTTACTTTATTTCGTTGCAAAAAGAAAAAAATCACAAAAATACATATATAAATTTTAGTTTATGTATTTCTCATAAACTTGAAAAAATACAAAAATTGTACTTTATTTTGGTACTTTATATAAATTCGAAAATTACAAAAAAAAATATAATTCTATTAATGTTTTGTAGTCATTATAATTTTTGAAAAAATAAAAAAATATTACTTTATATTTTATCTTTATATAAAAAACGAAAATTACAAAAAAAATAGTTTTATTAATATTTTGTAGCTATTTTAAATCTTGAAAAATATTTAAAAAAAAGATATAGTTTTGTTTAAATATTAGTCTTATTTTTTGTAGTTATTTTGCTTACATAGGACTAGTTAAACAACGTTTTCTTATTCTCGGATCCGGACAAAAGAATAATATTCGGGTTCAAACTACCCGGTTTTAGGCCTAATTTTCGGACCTAGCCCATAATAAATCGAGTCCACGATACACGGGGAACCCCACCACGCGTGGGGGACACAAGCCTCGAACCCCACCACGCGTGGGGCTCATTTCCCTGGGCAAAACCACCATCAACACCCCAAAACCACCATCAACACCCCAACCACTCGTCAAGCAGCAGCTCTTGCTGCTGCGTCGTCCAAACACCACCACCCAAACACCTATCCAAACTACCAGCCCAGCTCCATCACACCCGTCGCAACCCAAAAACCAATCGTGACGCCACTCCCTCACGCCTGAACGACCATCGCCTTCTTCCTCTATTAAATCCGACGAGCACTGCTGCTTCGCCTTCGTCGTCACTGCCCCCCAGCTTCACTCCCTCATCGTCAAACAACCTACCATCCCCAGCCAACAAGATCTACTGCTCGTCGACCCTACTGCTGTCACCATTGTTGCGCCGTTCGAGCAGCAACCATTGCTGCTGTTGTTCGTGTTCATCACACCCGTCGACCACTCCCCGAACAACCACCCCTTCTCCTCCAATCTCCATCGCAACCAGGCGATTATCCAGTCGTCATTCGCGTGCCTAGTGACCGCTGTTTCTTCGCCATCATCGCGCAGTCCGTCTGAGGTCGTCGTTGGGTTGTGCTCGTGGCTTCCTGTTTGATATCCTTGAGCTTGACATCGAGGTTCCGTCGTTGGAGAGGTTTCCGACAGTGGTCGGTCCAGTTGTTTGTCGTTCTTGCTTCAAACAGGTGCATACGCATTTCTAAACTTGTGATATTTGTTTAAATGGAATGAAATGATATGGATTTCTTATGCACTGCTTGTGTATCGGCTTTTTGTTGAATTGCTCTTCGTTTTTACCATGGATATTATTACCTATTAGAATTGTTGTATTTTTGTTTAATCTCGAATGGCTTCACTAGTAGAAAATCGTAGCTATTTTAAGTTTGCCTCTTAAAAGAAAAAAAAAACGAGACAAGCTTCGCCAAATAGAAAACGCACAGATTGCGGGGCCCTCCCAAAAATATATGTATTAAATACTTAGATTCCGAGACGGGCCGTTTAGCAAATTTCATGGCCCTACCCAAAATAATAATGCGCTAGTTGCTTTAGGCGCGCCTTTAATAATATCATCTCCTTAAACTCGGGTGCACATTTATGTGACCCAAATCCAAGTCTCAACGAAATCGAAATGTGTCTATAATCACGGGTACATTGATTGTGACGTGGTCCGAGATGCATTTCCATGACGTTGCAAATTCTTTTTTTTAATAATGAATGAGACGAGCCTCGACAAACAAAAAATGCACAAGCTGCGGGGCCCTCTAAATGTATATGTTCGAGATATATTTTCACGACGTTGCAATTCTCGTAAAAAATAATAATAAAAGCGGTCAAGAGTTTAAAACTTGCACATAGGTTTAACATGTATAAAATCAGATAATCAAGCCAAATATAACAGTTGAGCGACCGTGCTAGAACCACGGAACTCGGGAATGCCTAACACCTTCTCCCGGGTTAACAGAATTCCTTATCCGGATTTCTGGTACGCAGACTGTAATATGGAGTCATTATTTTCCTCGATTCGGGATTAAAATTGGTGACTTGGGCCAAGCACCTCTCTATGGGGCCCACTAAGTCGGTTTAAGATATTTGGACCTATATAGGATGACTCCAACCCGTTTTAAGTCATTTCTTTTCACTATTTTCAGACCTTAGAACCCTAGGAACATCCTCTCAAGGTTCTCTCAAGATTCAAGACCCAAAAAAGGGCAAACAACACAAATCAAGTGTCGGGAATTCCGTGGCGCTAGTAAGTCTCTTGTTCTTCTTGTTGTTGCTCATTTTTGTGTCATTCCAGCTCGTGTGGGAGGTTGTTTTAAAGGGTTTATGTTCTGTAAATACTCCCTCATGTTCTTAATATCAATCCTAGGTGATTTCAAGCCTTCTAAAGTGATTCTAGTGCCGAAAAATACTAATTGATCGCTAGTTTCGCTTTTTTGTTGTTGTGGCAGCATTGGAGGGATATTTCATGGAAATTTAAGGTCAAATTGGAGTTGTTCTTTCTGTATAAAGGTAAGGAACCTCTTACTCTATATGTATTTAAGATTATCCAAGTTGCGGCTAAGCCATTGAAGCTAGAACTTGTGAAATATATATCGAAAGGCTTGGTAGTAATGTTATTGTTTTGTGGACTGTTTTGCGTTGTTGTTGGGCTGCGTATTTTACTACTGTTTTGTGGAGTTTTGGAGGAGGAAGGGTGTGGAGAAACACCATATATATCTAGGTTTGTGGGCTGATAGTTATTCGTAACATTTCCTGGTCGTTTGACACGACTACAGTGGTCGTCGTATGTATGATCAGTTGTGCACCTATTGTGCAACCACTGATCAGTTGGGTTTTACCGAGCTCCACGTGGCCGGGTACGATTCTACCGAGCCTTATGATGGCCGGGTACATTTCTTTACCGAGCCTATTATGGCCGGGTACGATATGATGATGATGATGCCCACAAAGGCGAATGTTTTAAAGGTTTATGTATTTATACATATGTATCATGCATTTCATGTAAGTAGCCCTTAGAGGTACTAAGATGTTACAGGCTATATATTCTCTATCCTTACTTACATTACTGATCGTATTTATGGTTCCCTGCCTTACATACTCAGTACTTTATTCGTACTGACGTCCTTTTATTTGTGGACTCTGCATGTTGTGCTGCAGGTCCTGATAGACAGGCAGGTGCAGCTCCCCCACCACAGTAGGCTGTCCGGTTCAGCGGTGATTGGCGAGATCCCTTCTCCGGACTTGCCTTGGTCTTGGTATGCATTTTTGTTATAGACATTATGGGTATGTCGGGGCCCTGTTCCGGCTATGTTGCAGCACTTATGTTCCTTTAGAGGCTCATAGACAGGTGTCGACTCATGTATAGTTTGGTATGCCTTGTCGGCTAGTTTTTGTTGTATAGTCTTTCATAGTAGCGTGGTAGCTCATACCTTATATGTAGTTTCTTGATTGTCTGGTCATCCCCTGCTATGTATATTCATGCCGTCATATTTTATTGTTGGTTGTCCATGATCCAGGTCTACCATTTATATTGATCTCGTCAGCCCTAAAAGATAATAATGAAGGTTAGATGAAATGTACGTTGGTGCTCGGCAAGTGTGGTCGGGTGCTAGTCATGGCCCTCCAGTTTGGGTCGTGACAAACTTGGTATCAGAGCAAGTCTGTCCTAGGGATTGTCTATGAGCCATGTCTAGTAGAGTCTTGATTATGGATGTGTAGCGCGCCACATTTATAATCAGGAGGCTACATGACATCTAGGGTTGTTACCTTCTTCCTGAATCTAGATCGTGCGTAGAGTTAAGTCGTAAGTGTTTGTCTCTAATATTCACCTTGTTTTCTTTCAGTGATGCCTTCGACTAGGAAGCAAACAATTAGTAGACGGCTTGATACAGCTGCGGAAGAGGGTACCAGTCAGGTGCCCCAAGCTAGAGCAGGCCAAAGTGAGGCTCAGAGTGAGATTCCATCTCATACCTCATCTACCATGTCTCCTCCAGAGGATATTAGGAGGCATCCAGCACCTCCAGTTCCTCCGTCTGGCACTGCAGACCAGGATATGCGGAGTGCTTTGTAATTATTGACTAGTTTGGTAGCTGCTCAGGCTCAGAGGTAGAATACAGGTGCTGCTGAGAAACCCATTAGTACGAGAGTTCGTGATTTTATTAACTTAGACCCTCCAGTGTTTACCGGATCAGACCCCAAGGAGGACCCGCATACTTTTATTCACCAAGTTCATCGTACACTTCGGGTTATGCATGTTAGTGATACAGAGGCAGTAGAGTTGGCTTCTTATCGGCTACGGGATTTAGTTGTTCTCTGGTATGATAGTTGGGAGAGATCCAGGGGTCCGAACGCTCCTCCAGCTGTGTGGAAGGAATTTTCTGAGGCCTTTCTTCGTCACTACTTGCCAGTTGAGATACGACGAGCTAGAGCTGATAAGTTCTTGAAACCTTAGACAAGGTAATATGAGTGTGCGAGAGTATAGTATGCAGTTTGATTCTTTGGCAAGGTATGCTCCCCATATGGTGGCCGAGATGAGTGATAGGGTGCATATGTTCGTGAATGGGTTGGGACCACATCTGATAAATGAGTGTACGACAGCCTCCTTGGTGGAGGGCATGGATATTTCCCGTATTCAAGCTTATGCCCAGACCCTAGAGGATCGTAAGCGCCAGCAGAGGGCAGTTAGGGAGCAGGATAGGGGCCAGCATAAGAGGGCGAGATTTGCAGGGTATTCTGATGACTTCAGAGGCCGCATCAGGCCACAGTTTTCGAGGAGTTCGGCGCCACCTGTAGCTAGTGCTCCTCCACAGTTTCAGAGGCCTCGATATGATCGATCCTATTCTGGTCCAGGTCAGAGTTCGCGGGCATCTGGCTCGCAACATCACAGGGATACTAGTCAGATGAGACCCCCAACACCACATTGTGATCAGTGCGGCAAGGCCCACTTTGGACTGTGTCGTCGAGGTTCTGATGCATGCTATTCGTGCGGGCAGCCTGGCCATATGATGCGGGATTGTCCTAATAGAGGAGGTGATGGTATGGCTCAGCCGACTGGATCTGTGTCTGGTTCTTCCTCATCAGTTCGACCTCCAGCACGGGGTTTTCAGCAGTCGACAGGTCGTGGTAGGGGTAGAGGTGCAGTGCCGAGTTCGAGTGGTGCTCAAAATCGAACCTATGCTCTAGTAGGTCGACAGGATCTCGAGTCGTCTCCAGATGTTGTTACAGGTATTATATCTGTGTTTTCTTATGATGTATATGCGCTGATTGATCCGGGATCTACATTATCATATGTTACACCCTTTGTGGCTAATAAGTTTGGCATTGAACCTGAATTGATAAGTAAACCCCTTGCGGTATCTACTCCGATAGGAGATTCTGTGATTGCTAGAAGGGTATATAGAGGTTGCACTGTGATGATTTGTAGTCGTCAAACCTCGGCAAATTTATTTGAGTTAGAAATGGTTGATTTTGATGTGATAATGGGAATGGACTGGTTGGCCTCATGCTATGCAAATGTTGACTGTCGTACGAAGATGGTTAGGTTCCAATTTCCGGGTGAACCCGTCATTGAATGGAAAGGGAACATTGCTACACCAAAAGGTAGGTTTTTTTCGTATCTTAAGGCAAGGAAAATGATCTCAAAAGGTTACATTTATCATCTCGTTCGCGTTAGGGATGCGGAGGCGAAACCGCCTACTTTACAATCAATCCCTGTGGTCAACGAATTCCCAGATGTTTTCCCAGATGAACTCCCAGGCCTTCCTCCTGAAAGGGAGATTGAGTTTAGCATTGATGTGTTGCCTGACACTCAACCGATCTCTATTCCTCCATACAGAATGGCCCCGGCAGAGTTGCGAGAGTTGAAGGTGCAGTTGAAGGACTTGCTGGATAAGGGCTTTATTAGGCCTAGCACTTCACCTTGGGGTGCACCAGTCCTATTCGTGCGGAAGAAAGACGGGTCGTTACGGATGTGTATCGACTATCGACAGTTGAATAAGTCTACTATAAAGAACAAGTATCCACTTCCAAGAATTGATGACCTGTTTGACCAACTCCAGGGTGCCAAGTATTTCTCCAAGATTGATTTACGTTCAGGGTATCATCAGGTGAGGGTTAGGGAGAAGGATATTCCAAAGACGGCCTTCCGGACAAGATATGGGCACTTTGAGTTCTTGGTGATGTCGTTCGGGCTAACAAATGCCCCAGCAGCTTTTATGGATCTCATGAATACTATATTCAGGCCCTATCTTGATGTGTTCGTGATTGTATTCATTGATGACATTCTAGTATATTCTCGTTCGGAGGCGGAACATGCGGGCCACTTGCGGATAGTATTACAGACGCTTCAGGATCGTAAGTTATATGCTAAGCTCTCCAAATGTGAATTTTGGCTGAACTCAGTAGCGTTCCTTGGCCATGTGATATCTGACGAGGGTATTAGTGTCGACACTCAGAAGATCGATGCAGTAAAGAATTGGCCGAGACCTACAACACCATCAGAAGTCCGCAGCTTCCTAGGGCTAGCAGGATATTATAGGCAGTTTGTGGAAGGGTTTTCCTCTATATCATCACCATTGACTAAGTTAACACAGAAAGCTACCAAATTCCAGTGGTCTGACACTTGTGAACGTAGTTTTCAGGAGTTGAAGAATCGATTGACATCTGCACCAGTGCTCACTCTTCCTGAAGGAACAGAAGGTTATGTGGTATATTGTGATGCCTCAGGTATAGGTTTGGGGTGCGTATTGATGCAGCGTGGGAATGTGATTGCTTATGCATCAAGACAATTGAAGAAGCATGAAAAGAATTATCCAACCCATGATTTGGAATTGGCTGCAGTAATATATGCTTTGAAGATATGGCGGCACTACTTATACGGCGTCCATGTTGACATCTACACAGATCACAAGAGTTTACAATACATCTTCAAGCAGAAAGAGTTGAATTTGAGGCAGCGTAGGTGGCTTGAATTATTGAAAGACTACGACGTCGAGATATTGTATCATCCCGGTAAAGCCAATGTTGTGGCAGACGCTCTCAGCCGTAAATCAATGGGAAGCTTAGTACATATTGAGGCAGGTAGATGGGGGTTGACTAAAGAGCTTCATCAGCTAGCCAATATGAGAATCAGATTGTTAGACTCTGATGACGGAGGTGTTACTGTACAGAATACATCAGAATCATCTTTGGTAGCCGAGGTAAAAGCACGACAATATGAAGATCCTATCTTAGTACGATTAAGAGAAAGCATTCAACAGTGTAAAAGTATGGCTTTTGGGATCGGAAAAGATGGGGCACTGAGATACCAGAGCCGATTGTGTGTGCCTAATGTGGCAGGGTTGCGAGAGAAGATTATGAATGAGATTCATCAATCCCGATATTCCATCCATCCCGGCTCGACAAAGATGTATCATGATGTCAAGGAGCAGTATTGGTGGGATAATATGAAGAAGTCTATTGCAGAATTTGTAGCCCAGTGTCCCAATTGTCAACAAGTAAAGATAGAACATCAGAAACCCGGTGGATTGCTTCAAAATATAGAGATTCCGACCTGGAAGTGGGAGGTGATTAATATGGACTTCATTATTGGATTACCTCGCTCTTATCATAAGTTTGACTCCATCTGGGTGATAATTGATCGACTTACAAAATGTGCCCATTTTCTGCCAGTGAAGACAACTTACACGGCTGAAGATTATGCGAAGTTGTATATCAAGGAGATTGTTAGGCTTCATGGTGTGCCCGTATCTATTATATCAGACCGAGGAGCTCAATTTACGGCTAACTTTTGGAGGTCTTTCCAGAAGGGTTTAGGCACACAAGTAAATCTCAGCACTGCATTTCATCCGCAGACTGACGGACAGGCTGAACGTACCATTCAGACACTGGAAGATATGCTACGAGCATGTGTTCTAGATTTTAAGGGGAATTGGGATGATCATCTTCCACTCATAGAATTCGCCTATAACAATAGCTACCATTCCAGTATTAAAATGGCCCCATACGAGGCACTATACGGGAGGAGATGTAGATCACCAGTTGGATGGTTCGAAGTCGGTGAAACAGAATTATATGGGCCAGATTTGATTCACCAAGCTATTGAGAAGGTGAAAGTGATACAGGAGCGATTGAGGACGGCACAAAGCAGGCAAAAATCTTATTCTGATGTCCGACGTCGTGATCTAGAGTTTGAGGTTGGTGATTGGGTTTTCCTGAGGATCTCACCAATGAAGGGTATTATGCATTTTGGGAAGAAAGGTAAGCTGAGTCCAAGGTATATCGGGCCGTATAAAATTCTTCGACGGATTGGACAGGTTGCTTATGAGTTAGAATTGCCATCCGAATTGGAATTTGTCCACCCGGTATTCCATGTATCTATGTTGAGAAAATGTATTGGAGACCCTTCTCGAGTCATCCCTATCAAAGATGTACAAGTTACAGAGGACCTATCATATGAAGAAGTGCCAGTGGCGATATTAGATCGGCAAGTCCGCAAGCTGAGAACAAAAGATGTAGCTTCCGTCAAAGTATTGTGGAGGAACAAAAATATGGAAGAAATGACATGGGAAGCAGAAGAGGAGATGAAGTCTAAATACCCTTACTTATTCCAGAATGAAGATAACAAGGATGCTGGTGGAAGACAGGATACATTGGAAGGTGAAACGGCTCTATGAGGTAAGCAATAATTTGAGAATACTCCTCCTTAATACAAAATGGTGATATGTAGATAATGTAAATACGCATAATGCTTTGTGTAGCCTTGTGAAGCCATATGTTGGGCTTAATTACTTGCAAGTTTTGCTAGTGACCATTTTATAGGGGAAAATTGATCGGAAATTTCCATTGGAATCCACGATGATTTAAACTCCCCATAAACCCTTACATTCGAGGACGAATGTTCCTAAGGGGGGGAGGGTGTTACAACCCATATCCACATGTGTTAGTTCATGCCATATATTAGTTAACATAAATCCAAGAAGGAATTATCTTTGAGATGATAAGAAGTCAATCCTATTGGTCTTAAGTGATACAAGAGTGTATAAGGGTGATTAACAAGTATTAGAAGTTAAATGAATCAAGGATGTTGTAACTCGTATTTTCAAGTAATCTAGCGGTGCTTAATACACTCAAGAGTTCATTTATTAAGGTATTTTAATCATATAATATCCGTATCATAAGTCTTGAAGTCAAACGAGTTATGAAACAAAAGTCGACAAAAGTTGTCGCAACTTAGGTTCATAATTTTACTTAAACATTAGGTCAAATGTTTCTAATCTTTTCTCATAATTTACAAGGAATTACGGGGTGATCTACCCACCAAATTAAATATCTATGAGTCTAGTTTCCAACGCATTAAACCGTTCATCGATACGATCTCGGAGTAGAGAGATATTCGCGTTTTCGCGAGACTGCGCCAAGCACCTCTCTATGGGGCCCACTAAGTCGGTTTAAGATATTTGGACCTATATAGGATGCCTCCAACCCGTTTTAAGTCATTTCTTCTCACTATTTTCAGACCTTATAACCCGAAGAACATCCTCTCAAGGTTCTCTCATGATTCAAGACCCAAAAAAAGGGCAAAAAACACAAATCAAGTGTCGGGAATTCCGTGGTGCTAGTAAGTCTCTTGTTCTTCTTGTTGTTGCTCATTTTTGTGTCATTCCAGCTCGTGTGGGAGGTTGTTTTAAAGGTTTTATGTTTTGTAAATACTCCCTCATGTTCTTAATATCAATCCTAGGTGATTTCAAGTCTTCTAAAGTGATTCTAGTGCTGAAATACACTAATTGATCGCTAGTTTCGCTTTTTTGTTGTTGTGGCAGCATTGGAGGGATATTTCATGGAAATTTAAGGTCAAATTGGAGTTTTTCTTTCTGTATAAAGGTAAGGAACCTCTTACTCTATATTTATTTAAGATTATCCAAGTTGCGGCTAAGCCATTGAAGCTAGAACTTATGAAATATATATCGAAAGGCTTGGTAGTAATGTTATTGTTTTGTGGACTGTTTTGCGTTGATGTTGGGCTGCGTATTTTACTACTGTTTTGTGGAGTTTTGGAGGAGGAAGGGTGTGGAGAAACACCATATATATCTAGGTTTGTGGGCTGATAGTTATTCGTAACATTTCCGGGTCGTTTGACACGACTACGGTGGTCGTCGTATGTATGAAGTGATTAGGCTATGCGTGGACTATTTTGGGAGGCTCAATATGTTTATTATTGATGTTGTTTGGGCTGTTTGGTGATTGTTTTGAATGGTGTGAAGTCATATATATAGGGGAGGTGCTGTCCGTTTCATCGTAAAATAGGTTGTGGTCGATACATAATAGTTATGACGCTTAAATGATAACGATAGTATCGTTTCTCTTATTGTAGACTAAGGAGTTTTGACAATTGCATAGCTTGAGATTGGGGCAGTATATACAAGGTATGTGAGGCTATCCCTTTCCTTCTTTTGCACGACTCCGATTGTACATAATGTAATGAACGAGCTTCCAAGATACTCTACTCTTAGAAGCTAGCAGTACTTACATTGTTTTCCCTCTTATGGAACGATTGATGTTAATGTTGCTTCTCTTATTCTTATGTTATCAATGTTGTTGGTACTTCCTGATTCTTATAAGGTTCATAGTGAAGAGTTAGTCCTAATAACGTGTACAGAGGATACCGACCTTACGTCACTCCGAAAGGTTTAGAATGTGATTCCATGAGTCGAGCATGCATTATATATATGTATCTATTTTACTCTACCGAGCCACGCTATAGTTGGCCGGGTACGGCACCTATTGTGCAACCACTGATCAGTTGGGTTTTACCGAGCTCCACGTGGCCGGGTACGATTCTACCGAGCCTATTATGGCCGGGTACGATATGATGATGATGATGCCCACAGAGGCGAATGCTTTAAAGGTTTATGTATTTATACATATGTATCATGCATTTCATGTAAGTAGCCCTCAGAGGTACTAAGATGTTACAGGTTGTATATTCTCTATCCTTGCTTACATTACTGATCGTATTTATGGTTCCCTGCCTTACATACTCAGTACTTTATTTGTACTGACGTCCTTTTATTTGTGGACGCTGCATGTCGTGCTGCAGGTCCTAATAGACAGGCAGGTGCAGCTCCCCCACCACAGTAGGCTGTCCAGTTTAGCGGTGATTAGCGAGATCCCTTCTCCGGACTTGCCTTGGTCTTGGTATGCATTTTTGTTATAGACATTATGGGTATGTCGGGGCCCTGTTCCGGCTATGTTGCAGCACTTATGTTCCTTTAGAGGCTCATAGACAGGTGTCGACTCATGTATAGTTTGGTATGCCTTGTCGGCTAGTTTTTGTTGTATAGTCTTTCATAGTAGCGTGGTAGCTCATACCTTATATGTAGTTTCTTGATTGTCTGGTCATCCCCTGCTATGTAAATTCATGCCGTCATATTTTATTGTTAGTTGTCCATGATCCAGGTCTATCATTTATATTGATCTCGTCAGCCCTAAAAGATAATAATGAAGGTTAGATGAAATGTATGTTGGTGCTCGGCAAGTGTGGTCGGGTGCTAGTCATGGCCCTCCAGTTTGGGTCGTGACAAACAAGATCGAGTTACATGAAGATCCTTGGGTTTCACCACTGTATCTCCAATACCAATGGTCAAATATGGCTCATGTGGCATGGGAGCAACTAGACCAGTGTGATTGAGAATAATGATCAATAAATTACTGTCAGAATGTATAATGGGGCTACTAATTACAATCTTTTCTAACTACTATATATGCTAAATGCATTGCGGAAGAAAGAAAAGACCTATGGAGTAGCTTGGAAAACATTTACTTGCAAGTTAATGGGCCGTGGTACATTGGAGGTGATTTCAATATCATATTGGATCCAGATAAAAAAAAAGAAGGCCGACCTTACAGAATGCACAAAATCATTGACTTTTGCAGCTGCATGGATAGCTATGAGGTTATGGATTTGAGGTATGTTGGTCCTAAGTTCACTTGGTGTAACAATTGAGAATCTCGAAGAAGAATTTGGAAAAGATCGGACAAGATCTTTGTTAATGATCAGTGGTACCAATTATTCCAGAACAACATGGTTAGGCATCTATCAAGAACTAGCTTAGATCATAGGTCTATTCTGCTAAAATGTCATGATAATACTTAGAGCGGGATTAAGTACTTAAGATTTCTAGACATCTCGACAGAACAACCAACATTTAAGAAGTTGGTTGATGAGGTGTGGAACACTCAAGTGCATGGGAATTCTATATGGAGACTGCAAAAAGAGTGTAAATACTCAGTAGAAGATTAACTCAATGGTCCAAAGAGGAGATTGGCAAAATGTATTTGTTGACGGCCAATTTTGAACCTCACTTTAAAATTAATTAATTTATTCTTAATAATTTATAATGAATATTTTGAAAGTATTTTCTATCAATAAATACCTATTTTTACAAAATTGATTAAGTATTAGTTTTGAAATTAATAACCTAATACTAAAAGTGTGTAATTATAAATATACTTACTACTTTTATATCATTAAAGCAATTTTTAAAATACACTATCTAGGCTTTATAATTATTCTTATGAATTATTTCTCAAATTCTGATTAATTAGATTATTATATTCAAATTAGTGTTATAATTTAGAAGACAAAGTATTTTATAAATAATTAACTATAATATTTAGTAGTATGTTTAATAATTATAATTTTATCTTATTTTGTTGAAAATAATCAAGTTTGATTAAATTAATTTTAAAAGAGTTAGAAGACCAAAAGACTACGATTGCAAATCTCTTACTAAACACAAGATGACCATTTTAAAACTAGTATTGGCCTATACCAGGCCCAACCCCTCATCTGACCCAGTCCAAATGACTCCTCCATTCTAGGTTGGCGATCCGCGCCTATCTCCCTAAAACAACCAGGTCGTGATACGTCAACCTCTAATCCCACTTGCAAAACAAACACAAGCAATCTTAACCGTTGATTCAAATCATCAACAATCACAAATTATCCATGTTTTTCGAATTAATCTCGACCCCTCTTAGATATCTCAGTCATTGGATCACACAGATCTAACAGTGCCCATATTTTCCAAGAATTGATTTTCTAAGAAATGTAACACCCCGATTTATTAGGGCCGTTGATCAAATGATCCAAGGACCCAGATCCCTTCCCTTGACTTTAACCTTAGAGACGCCCCATATCCCAAAACCCTTAATCATTTCTTACCTGCCCATCCGCCCTTCTTTCCCCTTCTTCTCTCTTTTCTCTCATCTGCCCTAATCCATCACATAGACCTTGCACAAATTAGTGCAAGGTCGTGAAATAAATCTCAAATCATCTCGTTTGTCTCTCACATCCATGATTCTCGCTGAACCTTTGCCTATTTCATCACCAAAAATCAAATATCCCAAAACCCAAACCCTAACCTCACAAATAAAACTTCAAATCGCTATTGACATTTCAAATCCATGGCATGCATGGTTGTTCTTTTTGTTCCTACACTCTTGGTTGTGTCATTCTTTCCATTTTCATCATTTGATTTCAAAACCCTAATTGAAGAAATCAGACCAAAAGGTGAAACTTCTAACTTGCCTAATTTCTTCTTTCGTCCTTTCAAATCAAAGCAAATAGAAGATGTTAGCTGGTTTCATCATCAATATTTGACACCTATAGGTCAAATTCAAATACCTCTGGATATTAGGGTTCAGACCAATGGTTTCTTGTGCTTCAACGTTTAGCCTCTCATATCTCTCCCCTCAGGTAAACTCAAACACTAATTTTCCCTCTGTACTCTCTGATTTTGCCTGACTATGCTCACATAATCAACTGATCTTCACTATCTTAGTTTTAAATATGGAACTCTAAGGACTTAAATGGCGTTGTAAATAGCAGTCTTAAATGCTCTCAAAGACACCAACCAAGAGAACCTAATACTGGATACTATAAGTGTAACGACCCGAACCGTCATTTCCTGTATTTTCATCCCGTATTCCCCGTTAAATGCTTATTCATATTTCAATATGTGTACTTGGTGAATTTGAGTCAATTCGGATCGAGTTTGGTATGAAATGGGACAATTAGTCTCTTTAAGGAAGAATTAGTTTGGAAAAGTCAACTGGACATTCACTTGTGAGTTAGAGGGCTCAGAATTGAATTCCGATGATTCGGTTAGTTTCGGGGGATGATTTAAGGCCTAGGAGCGCAATCGGAATTAATTTTGGAGGTCCGGTGAAGAAATTAGCTCATTTTGGCGAAGTTAGTATTTTGGCGATTTCCGGTTGATAGGTGAAATTTTGATCCGACGGTCGGAATGGAATTCCGAGAATTTCTGTAGCTTCGTTATGTCATTTTGGACTTGTGTGCAAAATTTTATGTCATTCGGAGGTGGTTGGGTTGAGTTTTTGATCCAATGCGTGTTTCGAAAGTTTTTGGAAAAACCTTAGGTTTGAATTCGATGTGAATTGATGGTTTTGATGTTGTTTGATGTGTTTTGTTGATTGGAACAAGTTTGAATAATATATGGGATATGTTGGCGTGTTTGAGTGAGGTCCCGGGGACTTCGGAGTAATTTTGGATGGCTAACGGAAACTTTTGAAGTTGGAAAAATTTCATAATAGACGAAAGTTGTAAATGAGTGCACGTAAGACCTCACTTTGGATGCTCATATCTCCCGTTATATAATGAGTTGTCTGACCCACAACCTATTAAATTAAACCCCTTTGAGTCTAGTTTCCAACGCAACAAACCGTTCATCATTTGGAGGGGTATACAGAAAGTTATGATCATTTTTCTGGGCATGTGTCACTAGCGCGCCCGCGCTAAAATATGCGCGCCCAAGACAGAACACTGGGCAAACTAGCGCGCCAAGATGCGCGGCCGCGCTAATAGCAGGCCCCTAAATACCCCAAGACCGGGAATAGAGAGTTCCCAAGCCATTTTTGAAGCAAGGGCTTGCTCTCTCAAGGGGATTTCGTCCCACTCTTCATTTCTATGATCCAAGGTGAGATTTTTGGAGTACTTTGAGTTGATTACTACTCCTAAACACTTATATTAACATGGATTAATCTTGAAAATCCTTAGATTTTCGAGAAATTCCTTCAAGAACTCAAAGAAGGGTTTTGCAAGATTTCTTCCAAAAGGTAAATCCTACACCTTAGACTCACATATATGGATATATTATGGGGATATGAGTATGAATCAAGTATTACAACTTTTTGTATGGTGGTTGGAAGCCATAAATTCCCAATTTAAATACATGAACATGGTAGGGATTTAAAGGTGTTTATTTGATGGAAGTTTTGTTGGTTTGGGTGTGAATGGTTGATCACACATGTGATGTTAGGAGTATAAATTGTTAAAGAATAATAGTGGGATGAATTGTTGGTTAATGGTGATAGTTGGAGAACCAATGCTATAGTTAAGAGGTGTAAATATTTATACCTACAAGATGTTTGATAATATGCCTAAATGGCATAATTTATGGGATCTAGTACTAACATTGGCTCTATTGAGTGTTAGATTGTAGATTGAAGTTACATAACTGTATGGGATCATAATAGTATCATTAAGGGGCGAATTTCAGATATGTATGGTTAAAACCCCGTCTTTTAGAAATCGAACTTCATCGATGTTTGTGTGATTTTTGGCAGATTCGTCACACGAGGAGGCCAATTTGAGAGTCAAGGGCATAGCGAGCTAGAGGTGAGTAATAAAGAATTGTTGCTTTTCACTATGATTGGGCTTATTGCCATATTTGGGCTTCGTGCCAATTATCTGAAATCTTTTGTGAATTTACATCACTATTTTCCTCACGAATTGAAATATTATTTGAACTCAGTCCAATTGAATTATATTATTTTGTGAACTCAGCTACATTTATACTCAACTCGAGATTTAATGATATTTATAATGTTGTTGAGCTGAGCACTATTGTTTTACTGATGCCCAAGAGGCTTATGATTATTTTCTGGACTGATTGAGGCCGAGGGCCATACGTGAGGATATGTTGAGTGATGTGAGGAGGCTTTCAGGCCTCGAGTGTTATATGAGGAGGCTTTCAGGCCTCGTGTGTGATGTGTGAAGGCTTTCAGGCCTATTGATATTGCGCTTGGGCTGTAGGAGCCCCTCCGGAGTCTGTACACACCCCCAGTGAGCGCAGGGTACCCAGGTGAGTTGGGAGTGGGCCCGAGAGGCCGATGATTGTGTGCTGGTAAGTTGGGAGTGAGCCCGCGGGGCTGATACTGCATTGAGAATTTGATATTGAGCCTGAGGGGCAAGTTTCTGATTATTCCTTACTTGTTGAAATTTAATTGTCTTTACTGTTTTAAAAGAGAAATATCTGATATTCCACGGTTTTATTGTATAATTGATTTTACTGCTTGAGATAGCATTATATTGTGCCTTTATGAGATTTCATGCTTTCAGTAGTTATTTATTTTTATTACTCACTGAGTTGGAGTACTCACATTACTCCCTGCACCATGTGTGCAGGTACAGGTATTCCTGAGGCATAGAGCGAGTTTTCTACTGTTCAGTTTTCATCGGAGTTATCGAGGTAGCTGCATGGCGTTCGCAGACCTGTTTTCTTCGTTATCTTCTGTATTTAATGATATCTTCAGATGTCGTTCCTAATTTCATACTTTGTAGAATTCTAGTAAACTCTGTAGTAGCTCATGACTTGTGACACCCCGGTTAGGGCTGAGTTGGGTTGGATTTCCGTATTTTATCTATACTTTCCGCTTGGATATTATTAAACCATGTTTATACTATAATTGTGTTAATTAATTGTTTTAAAAGGATGAATTGGGTTGAATGGCTGGCCTTGTCTTCATGAGAGGCGCCATCACGACCGGGTTGGGATTTTGGGTCGTGACAAGTTGGTATCAGAGCCTAGGTTACTAGGTCTCGCGAGTCATGAGCTGGTTTAGTAGAGTCTCGCGGATCGGTATAGAGACGTCTGTATTTATCCTCGTGAGGCTGCAGAACCTTTAGGAAAATTTCATATTCTTGGAAATTCTTGTCGTGCGACTTTGTTGGTCCGAAAACTAAATTCTGTTGTTCTATTCTCTCGCAGATGGCGAGAACACGCGCTAATGGACAGGACAGACGACCACCATTGCCACCTACTGAGGCCACCAGAGGCCGTGGACGCGGTCGTGGTCGTGGTCGAGGTAGAGTCGCAGGGGCAGCATCTGTAAACCCACCAGTTGCCCCAGCTTAGGATCAGGCTCCAGCTGCAGAGACCCCAGCAACACCTGCTCAGGCACCAGCTGTGCCTATTGTTATTCCGGGTCTTCAGGAGGCCCTGGCTCAGATTCTGACAGTTTGCACTGGCCTGGCTCAAGCAGTTTCAGCCACCACTGCAGCAGCTACTTCACAGGCAGGGGAGGCAATCAGACCCCCGCTGCTCGCACACCTGAGCCAGTAGTGCAGGGATTACAGACACCAGAGGCACCACCAGTACAGTAGGTTGCCCCAGTTCAGCCGGTTGCACCGGTTCAGGATAATATGGTCCCAGTTATGCCAGACGATGAGCAGCGTCGTGTTGAGAGATTCAGCAGACTTGCACCTCCTACTTTCAGTAGTGCTCAGGGCGAGGATGCCCAGGGTTTTCTTGACAAGTGTAGACATATGTTGAGGACAGCAGGGATCTTGGAGGCTAGCGGTGTATCCTTTACTACTTTTCAGTTCTTAGGTGCAGCTTTCACTTGGTGGGAGGCATATGAGCGGCGTAGGCCGGTAGGTTCAGCGCCCTTGTCCTGGCACGAGTTCTCCACTCTCTTTCTGGAGAAGTGGGTACCGCGATCTCAGAGAGAGGAGATGCGCAGGCAGTTTGAGTATCTTCATCAGGGAGATATGACTGTATCTCAGTATGAGGTGAGGTTCTCGGAGCTGGCTCGTTATGCTCCATGGATGGTCCCGACTGATCGGGAAAGGATTAGGAGGTTCGTGGATGGGCTTAATTATCCCATTCGTATTATGATGGCTCGAGAAAGGATTCTGAGCCATATTTTTGAGGATGCAATAGATGTTGCTCGCGACATTGAGACGGATCGCCGTCTAGAGAGAGAGGAGCGGGAGGCTAAGAGGCCTCGTGGATCATCTAGTCACAGTGGCGCTCCATCTATGGGCCAGTTTCAGCAGAGTAGAGGTCGTTCTTACAGGCCTCATCAGTCAGCTCGTCCAAAGTACCACGGGCCATCTTCAGGTCGTGGTCATCAGGGATTTCAGCAGGGCCAGTCATCACTCAGTGCCCTTCTAGCTCAGAGTTCTTCACGTGCCCCGTCAGTTCAGGGTTCTTCTGCACCGAGTGCACCAGCTAGTCACTCCGGTGCGAGAGGTTCTTTTCAGTCCCATCCTCCAGCATCAAGGGGTTGTTATGAGTGCGGAGAGTTAGGACATGTGTGGAAGCAGTGTCCTCGTCGTACCGCCAGTTCATCACAGCAGAGGGGTCAGTCCTCATCTTCTGCACCAACTACGTCAGCACCCACCCAGTCAGCTAGGGGTGAGGGTCAGGCAGCTAGAGGCCTCCCCAGAGGGGGAGGTCGAGCGGGCGGTGGTCCGGCTCGATTTTATGCTATTCCAGACCGGGTAGATGCTCTTGCATCAGATGCTGTTATCACAAGTATTATCTCAGTCTGCCACACAGATGCCTCTGTCTTATTTGATCCGGGATCCACCTATTCTTATGTGTCTTCATATTTTTCCCATCATTTGAGTATGCCCCGGGAGTCTCTTACTTTACCTGTTTATGTGTCTATCCCGGTGGGCGATACTATTGTTCTGGATCGTGTGTATCGGTCATGTGTTATGATTATTGGGGGTCTGGAGACCCGAGTTGATCTACTGCTGTTGAGCATGGTAGATTTTGATATTATTATGGGCATGGATTGGTTATCTCCATATCATGCTATTCTAGACTGTCATGCTAAGACAGTTACTTTGGCTATTCCGGGTGTTCCGAGGATCGAGTGGCATGGCATGACTGATTATGTCTCTAGTAGAGTAATTTCTTTCTTGAAAGCCCAGCGTATGGTTAGGAAGGGTTATCTATCATATCTGGCTTTTGTGCGGGATGTTGGAGCTGAGACTCCTAGTATTGATTCTGTTCCAGTTGTGAGGGACTTTCCTGATGTATTTCCTGCAGACCTGTCGGGCATGCCGCCGGACAGGGATATTGATTTTGGCATTGACTTAGCGCCGGGCACTCAGCCCATTTCTATTCCGCCATATCGTATGGCACCAGCAGAGCTGAAAAAATTGAAGGAGCAGCTTCAGGAACTCCTAGATAAGGGGTTCATTCGGCCTAGCGTGTCCCCGTGGGGTGCACCTGTTTTATTTGTGAAGAAGAAAGATGGCACAATGAGAATGTGCATTGATTATAGGCAGTTGAATAAGGTAACAGTGAAGAACAAGTATCTTTTGCCTCGCATTGATGACTTATTTGATCAGCTTCAGGGAGCGAGGGTATTTTCTAAGATTGATCTCCATTCGGGCTATCACCAGTTGAAAATCAGGGAGTCGGATATTCCCAAGACTGCTTTCAGGACTAGATATGGTCACTATGAATTTTTGGTTATGTCTTTCGGGCTGACCAATGCCCCAACAGCGTTCATGCATTTGATGAATAGTGTATTTCAGCCTTATCTGGATGTATTTGTTATTGTATTCATTGATGATATCCTGGTGTACTCGCATAGCTAGGAGGAGCATGCCCAGTATTTGCGTGTAGTGTTGCAGAGATTGAGAGAGGAGAAGCTTTATGCAAAATTCTCCAAATGTGAATTTTGGCTATGTTCTGTGGCATTTTTGGGACACATAGTGTCCAGCGAGGGTATACAGGTTGATCCAAGGAAGATAGACGCAGTGCGGAGTTGGTTTAGACCATCCTCAGTCACAGAGATTCGGAGTTTTCTTGGGCTAGCAGGCTATTATCGCCGATTTGTTCAGGGGTTTTCTTCTATTGCATCGCCTTTGACCAAGTTGACTCAGAAAGGTGCCCCATTTGTATGGTCCGGCGAGTGTGAGGAGAGCTTTCAGAATCTCAAGACACTTCTAACCACGACTCCAGTGTTGGTGTTACCATCAGCTACAGGTTCATACACGGTATATTGTGATGCTTCCAGAGTTGGGATTGGTTGTGTGCTAATGCAGGAGGGTAGAGTTATTGCTTATGCTTCTCGTCAGTTGAAGCCCCATGAGAAGAACTACCCTGTTCATGATTTGGAGTTGGCTGCTATAGTTCATGCCTTAAAAATTTGGAGGCACTATTTATATGGCGTATCTTGTGAGGTATTCACTGATCATCGCAGTCTTCAGCATTTATTTAAACAAAAAGATCTTAATTTGAGGCAGCGGAGATGGCTTGAGTTACTTAAAGACTATGATATTACCATTCTATATCATCCGGGAAAGGCCAATGTAGTGGCCGATGTGTTGAGCCGAAAGGCAGTCAGTATGGGGAGTTTGGCTTACATCCCAGTTGGGGAGAGGCCTCTTGCAGTTGATGTTCAGACCTTGGCCAATCAGTTGGTGCGGTTAGATATTTCTGAGCCTAGCCGGGTATTGGCTAGTGTGGTTTCTCGATCTTCCTTATATGATCGCATCAGAGAGCACCAGTATGATGATCCGCATTTGCTTGTCCTTAAGGACAGAGTTCAGCATGATAATGCCAAAGATGTGACTATAGGTGATGATGGCGTATTGAGGATGCAGGGCCGTATTTGTGTGCCCGATGTTGATGGGCTTAGAGATTTGATTCTTAAGGAGGCCTACAGTTCGCGGTATTCCATCCATCCGGGTGCTGCGAAGATGTATCAGGACTTGAGACATCATTACTGGTGGAGGAGAATGAGGAAAGACATTGTGGGATATGTGGCTCGGTGTCTCAACTGTCAGCAGGTGAAATATGAGCATCAGAGACCGGGCGGTTTGCTCAGCGGATGATTATTCCTGCGTGGAAATGGGAGAGAGTTACTATGGATTTCGTGAGTGGCCTTCCTCGGACTTTGAAGAATTTTGATTCGATTTGGGTCGTTGTGGATAGGCTGACCAAGTCAGCGCATTTCATTCCGGTGTGTACCACATATTCTACGGAGCGGCTGGCTAGGATCTTTATTTAGGAGATTGTGCGGTTGCATGGTGTTCCAGTTACTATTATTTCGGATAGAGGTACTCAGTTCACTTCTAAGTTTTGGAGGACTTTTTAGCACGAATTGGGCACTCAGGTGGAGTTAAGTTCAGCATTTCATCCTCAAACAGACGGACAGTCCGAGCGTACTATTCAGATATTGGAGGATATGTTGTGTGCCTGCGTGATTGATTTTGGAGGTTCTTGGGTTGAATTTTTACCACTTGCAGAGTTTGCCTACAACAGCAGCTATCAGTCCAGTATTCAGATGGCACCGTATGAGGCCTTATATGAGAGGCGGTGTAGAACTCCAATGGGTTGGTTTGACCCCGGTGATGCAAGGTTGTTGGGGACAGATTTGGTCCAGGATGCCTTAGAAAAGGTGAAGGTGATTCAGGAAAGACTTCGCACAGCTCAGTCGTGTCAGAAGAGTTATGCGGACCAAAAGGTCCGAGATGTGTCATTTATGAAGGGCGAGAAGGTTTTGCTGAAGGTTTCGGTGATGAAGGGTGTTATGAGGTTCGGAAAGAAAGGGGAGTTGAGTCCGCGGTTTATTGGACCATTTGAGATACTTAGGAGGATTGGAGAGGTGGCTTACGAGCTTGCTTTGCTGCCTAGATTGTCGGGTGTTCATCCGGTATTCCATGTGTCCATGCTCCGGAAGTACATTGGGGACCCGTCTCATATTTTAGATTTCAGTACAGTACAGTTAGATGAAAAATTGACTTATAATGTGGAGCCAGTGGCTATTTTGAGTCGACAGGTTCAAAAATTGAGATCAAAAGATATAGCATCAGTGAAAGTACAGTGGAGAGGTCGGCCCACGAAAGAGGCTACTTGGGAGACCGAGCAGGAGATGCAGAGCAGGTACCCGCACCTATTTGAAACTCCAGGTATGTTTCTTAACTCGCTCGAAGACGAGCGTTTGTTTTAGTTGGGGAGAATGTAACGACCCAAACCGTCATTTCCTGTATTTTCATCCCGTATTCCCCATTAAATGCTTATTCATGTTTCAATATGTGTACTTGGTGAATTTGAGTCAATTCAGATCGAGTTTGGTATGAAATGGGACAATTAGTCTCTTTAAGAAAGAATTAGTTTGGAAAAGTCAACCGGACGTTGACTTTTGAGTTAGAGGGCTCGGAATTGAATTCCGATGATTCGGTTAGTTTCGGGGGATAATTTAAGGCCTAGGAGCGCAATCGGAATTAATTTTGGAGGTCCGGTGAAGAAATTAGCTCATTTTGGCGAAGTTAGTATTTGGCGATTTCCGGTTGATAGGTGAAATTTTGATCCGACGGTCAGAATGGAATTCCGAGAATTTCTGTAGCTTCGTTATGTCATTTTGGACTTGTGTGCAAAATTTCATGTCATTCGGAGGTGGTTGGGTTGAGTTTTTGATCCAATGCGTGTTTCGAAAGTTTTTGGAAAAACCTTAGGTTTGAATTCGATGTGAATTGATAATTTTGATGTTGTTTGATGTGTTTTGTTGATTGGAACAAGTTTGAATAATGTATGGGATATTTTGGCGTGTTTGAGTGAGGTCTCAGGGACTTCGGAGTAATTTCGGATGGCTAACGGAAACTTTTGAAGTTGGAAAAATTTCATAATAGATGAAAGTTGTAAATGAGTGAACATAAGACCTCATTTTGGACGCTCATATCTCCCGTTATATAAGGAGTTGTGTGACCCACAACCTATTAAATTAAACCCCTTTGAGTCTTATTTCCAGCGCAACAAACCGTTTGTCATTTGGAGGGGTATACAGAAAGTTATGATCATTTTTCTAGGCATGTGGCACTAGCGCGCCCGCGCTAAAATATGCGCGCCCAAGACAGAACACTGGGCAAACTAGCGCGCTAAGATGCGCGGCCGCGCTAATAGCAGGCCCCTAAATACCCCAAGACCGGGAATAGAGAGTTCCCAAGCCATTTTTGAAGCAAGGGCTTGCTCTCTCAAGGGGATTTCGTCCCACTCTTCATTTCTATGATCCAAGGTGAGATTTTTGGAGTACTTTGAGTTGATTACTACTCTTAAACACTTATATTAACATAGATTGATCTTGAAAATCCTTAGATTTTCAAGAAATTCCTTCAAGAACTCAAAGAAGGGTTTTGCAAGATTTCTTCCAAAAGGTAAATCCTACACCTTAGACTCACATATATGGATATATTATGGGGATATGAGTATGAATCAAGTATTACAACTTATTGTATGGTGGTTGGAAGCCATAAATTCCCAATTTAAATACATGAACATGGTAGGGATTTAAAGGTGTTTATTTGATGGAAATTTTGTTGGTTTGGGTGTGAATGGTTGATCACACATGTGATGTTAGGAGTATAAATTGTTAAAGAATAATAGCGGGATGAATTATTGGTTAATGGTGATAGTTGGAGGAACCAATGCTATAGTTAAGAGGTGTAAATATTTATGCCTACAAGATGTTTGATAATATACCTAAATGGCATAATTTATGGGATCTAGTACTAACATTGGCCCTATTGAGTGTTGTATTGTAGATTGAAGTTACATAACTGTATGACATCATAATAGTATCATTAAGGGGAGAATTTCAGATATGTATGGTTAAAACCCCGTCTTTTAGAAATCGAACTTCATCGATGTTTGTGTCATTTTTGGCAGATTCGTCATACGAGGAGGCCAATTTGAGAGGCAAGGGCATAGCGAGCTAGAGGTGAGTAATGATTTTAAATGATGCACTGAGGGTTTGAAACCCCGGATTGCACAACGTAGTGCTATGTTGAGACGAGACACGCGTTGTATGACAAGCGTGGGGTCGTTTACTATGGGGGATTGTGACTTGGTCCATCTCGGTTGATATTTTACCGCGTATTTGATAAAGAATTGTTGCTTTTCACCATGATTTGGGCTTATTGCCATATTTGGGCTTCGTGCCAATTATCTGAAATCTTTTGTGAATTTACATCACTATTTTCCTCACGAATTGAAATATTGTTTGAACTCAGTCCAATTGAATTATATTATTTTGTGAACTCAACTACATTTATACTCAACTCGAGATTTTATGATATTTATAATGTTGTTGAGCTGAGCACTATTGTTTTACTATTGCCCAAGAGGCTTATGATTATTTTCTAGACTGATTGAGGTCGAGGGCCATATGTGAGGATATGTTGAGTGATGTGAGGAGGCTTTCAAGCCTCGAGTGTTATATGAGGAGGCTTTCAGGCCTCGTGTGTGATGTGTGAAGGCTTTCAGGCCTATTGATATTGCGCTTGGGCTGTAGGAGCCCCTCCGAAGTCTGTACACACCCCCAGTGAGCGCAGAGTACCCAGGTGTTGGGAGTGGGCCCGAGAGGCCGATGATTGTGTGCTGGTGAGTTGGGAGTGAGCCCGCGGGGCTGATACTATATTGAGAATTTGATATTGAGTCTGAGGGGCAAGTTTCTGATTATTCCTTATTTGTTGAAATTTAATTGTCTTCACTGTTTTAAAAGAGAATTATCTGATATTCCACGGTTTTATTGTATTATTGATTTTATTGCTTGAGATAACATTATATTGTGCCTTTATGAGATTCCATGCTTTCAGTAGTTATTTATTTTTATTACTCGCTGAGTTGGAGTACTCACATTACTCTCTGCACCATGTGTGCAGGTACAGGTATTCCTGAGGCATAGAGCGAGTTTTCTACTGTTCAGTTTTCATCAGAGTTATCGAGGTAGCTGCATGGCGTTCGTAGACCCGTTTTCTCCGTTATCTTCTATATTTTATGATATCTTCAGATGTCGTTCCTAATTCCATACTTTGTAGAATTCTAGTAAACTCTGTAGTAGCTCATGACTTGTGACACCCCGGTTAGGGCTGAGTTGGGTTGGATTTCCTTATTTTATCTATACTTTTCGCTATTGGATATTAATAAACCATATTTATACTATAATTGTGTTAATTAATTGTCTTAAAAGGATGAATTGGGTTGAATGGCTGGCCTTGTTTTCATGAGAGGCGCCATCACGACCGGGTTGGGATTTTGGGTCGTGATAATAAGCACATTAGAGTTTCTAGTCTTAGCTTTTCTTACTATCTTCCCCTCTTTGCCGAGTTCTTTGGTGGTTCAAGCTTGATGTTTTCTGGGATCTTTGAGCAACAGAGGAATTTGTTTGATCTGCTTCCCTTAAGAAGGTCATCACTTTTCTTTCCCTTTTTTTTTGTTCATATCTTTGAATTATTTTGATATGTCAAAGTTGAGTTTTGTAGATTATAACTATTTTGTATGCGTTTGACATGTTTGATATTTATGTTTTTGTTAGTTTGACAACCTTTTATGATCGACTCATTCTATTATCAATTAGGTAAATGACAACTATTGGTTTTTGTTCTTAGTTTTCCTATAGTCTTCATGCCTAAATTCTTACATGTTTATGTTCAATACAAACTTCGTAGTTCTCAATTACTTACAATAAACTCATATGTGTTTATTGTACTTTTGTAATTTTGTGAGTTTTAGAAGCTAAGTTTACTACTTGATAGTTATTTCTAAAATGAAACCTGAACTTGTTCAAAACTTATATCTCCTTGCCTCTTAACATTGAGCCTAATCTTGAAGTGTCTCTGCCTGTGTTTGTCCAACTATTTTACTGAGTTATCACTGTAGTCTTTTACTTTTCTTTAGCTATCATTATAGTTGAACCAATCATGCTCATCTAAACTTCATGCCTTTTCCTTCACTGATGACTCTGCTGAGATTTCATCTTGTTTTCCTGCACTCTTTGAATCTGTATTCACTGACTCTGAGGGTAATTGCTAGGCTCACACTATAACTTTCTCATGATCATGCTCAACTGTTGTATGCGTAGGAAAATATCTCATTTGCATCAAGCTGTTTTCTTCTCACGAATCTTTGATGCATGCATATTTTGTAAGGTTACGGGGCATGATTGGGCTTAGGTGTTATTGGCCTGAGGTTTGGGTAGTTTAGGTCAGAAAAAATAGATAAAATTTGGGCTGTTATTTAAATACCCCATATTTAGCAAAACAATAATTAATAAATAACAAAAATATTAGATATGCACTAAAATGATTAAAAATAATAACTTAACATTATAAAAATATAAAAAAAATATTTTTGCATAAATATAATAATTTTACAAGAATATGGGTTATTATTGCAAAAATATGCAATTAGCCTAAAAATACAACTGTAATTATAAAAAAAAATACAATAAAATATTTAAAAACATACATATTGGTATAAATGATGAGTTTTCACGATTAAATTACCATAAAATAATTTAAAGGATAATTATTGGGCATTTATACAATAAAAATGCAGAAAGCAATTGATTTAAAACCTTCAAAAATTATGAAAAATTATGTAAAATGCCTGTATAGGTTCATAAACTAAATGATGATGCAAATATACTATTTTGAAAGTATATATATATAATTTAAAATATGGGGGAAAAATTGGGTATCAGCATCTTATAGCTCTTTCTGAGTTAAAGGAGTTGAAGGAACAGTTACAGGAATTGCTTGATAAGGGCTTCATTCGACCCAGTGTGTCACCTTGGGTGCTCCTGTCTTGTTTGTGAAGAAAAAGGATAGTTCTATGCGCATGTGCATTGATTATCGCTAGTTGAACAAAGTTACAGTGAAGAACCAATATCCTTTGTCTCGTATTGATGACCTATTTGATCAGTTACAGGGTGCCAGAGTGTTTTCCAAGATTGACTTGCGTTCAGGTTATCATCTGTTGAAG
The DNA here is from genome assembly GCF_000393655.2 of Nicotiana sylvestris. NCBI lineage: Eukaryota > Viridiplantae > Streptophyta > Magnoliopsida > Solanales > Solanaceae > Nicotiana > Nicotiana sylvestris. Next base: position 64,781,280 of record NC_091066.1, read on the forward strand.
ATTTGGGAGCCAAACATCCCGAATACTGCTTTCAGGACTCAGTATGGTCATTACGAGTTCCTTGTGATGTCATTTGGGCTGACCAATGCCCTAACAACATTTATGCATTTGATGCACAGTGTATTTCGGCCTTATCTTGATTTGTTCATCACTGTATTTATTGACGACATTCTGGTGTATTCCAGGAGTTGGGAGGATCATGAGCAGTACCTGAGGATAGTGCTTCAGATCTTGAGAGAAAAGAAGTTATATGCAAAGTTCTCAAAATGTGAGTTCTGGTTAGATTCTCTGGCATTTTTGGGTCACGTAGTATCGAGTGAAGGGATCAAGGTGGATCCAAAGATAGTGGAAGCAACGCAGAGTTGGCCCAGACCATCCTCAGCTATAGAGATCTGGAGTTTTCTTTGTTTGGCAGGGTATTACCATCGATTTGTTGAGGGATTCTCATTTATTGTAGCACTTATGACCAGGCTGACCCAGAAAGGTGCTCCGTTCAGGTGGACAGAGGAGTGTGAGGAGAGCTTTCAAAATCTTAAGACAGCTTTGACTACAGCCCCAATATAGTTATTGCCTACAGGTTCAGGGTCTTATATTGTTTATTGTAATGCGTCGCGGATTGGTCTTGACGCGGTGTTGATGCAGGACCATGGGGTGATTACCTACGTGTCTAGAAAACTGAAGGTTCATGAAAAGAATGATCATGTCCACGATCTGGAGTTAACATCTATTGTTCATGTCTTGAAGATTTGGAGGCACTATCTGTATGTGTCCCTTGTGAGATCTACACTGATCACCGGAGTTTGCAGCATCTGTTCAAGCAGAAAGATCTCACCTTGTGTCAGCGGAGATGGTTAAAGCTGTGTAGGATTATGATATTACTATGTTAACCATCTCTGGAAGGCCAATGTGGTGGCCGATGCCTTGAGTCACAAGGCGGAGAGTTTGGGGAGCTTAGCATATTTACCTGGAGCACAGAGGCCATTAGCGCTGGATGTTGAGGCCTTAGCCAACCAGTTTGTTAGATTGGATATTTCTAAGCCGAGTCGATTTTTGGCTTCTGTGGTATCCCAGTGTTCTCTTTATGATTTTATTAGGGAGCGTCACTATGATTACCCCTATCTACTTGTCCTTAAAGACACGGTTCAACACGGTGATGCTAAGGAGGTCACTATTGGGGATGATGGTGCATTGAGGATGCAGCGCAGGCTATGCGTGCCCAATGTAGACGGATTGTGTGAGTTGATTCTTTAGGAGGCCCATACTCATGGTACTCCATTCATTCGAGTTTCACGAAAATGTATCAGGACTTGAGGCAGCATTATTAGTGGCATAGAATGAAGAAGGACATAGTGGAATATGTAGCCCAGTGTCTAAATTGCCAGCAGATGAAGTATGAGCATCAGCGGCCGGGTGGATTGCTTCAGAAGTTAGAGATGTGGTCGGATCACTATGGATTTCGTTGTTGGACTCACATATACTCAACGAAAGTTTGATGCAGTTTGGGTGATTGCAGATAAGCTCACCAAGTCAGCTCATTTCATTCATGTGATGACTACCTATTATTCCATGCAGCTGGCTCGAGTTTATATCTGCAAGATTGTCAGGCTTCATGGCATGTTGTTATCTATCATCTCTGACCGGGGTACACAGTTCACATCACGATTTTGGAGGGCCGTACAACATGACTGAGGTACTCGGGTGGAGTTGAGCATAACATTTCACTCTCAGACGGACGGACAGTCAGAGCGCATTATTCAGATTCTAGAGGATATGCTTCGTGCGTGTTTGATGGAGTTTGGAGGTTCTTGGATCAGTTCTTACCACTTGCGGAGTTTTCCTACAACAATAGTTATCAGTCCAGCATTCAGATGGCACCGTTTGAGGCTCGGTATGGGAGGCAGTGTCGGTCTCCGGTGGGTTGGTTCGAGCCGGGCGAGACAAAATTATTGGGTACGGACTTGGTTTAGGATGCCTTGGAGAAGGTTTTGGTGATTTAGGATAGACTTCGCCCAGCCTAGTCCAGATAGAAGAGTTATATGTCTTTATGCTCGTTCGGGGACAAACGATTGTTTTAAGAGGGGGAGGATGTAACGACCTGGCTGGTCGTTTTGAGAGTTATAGCCCTGATCCCCTATTTACTGTTTCCCCTGTCTCTTTTTCTGCGTACATGACTTACTGGGAGGTTTCTTTTGGTTTTTTGAGTTTTTTGGGACACTTGGTCCCTAAACGAAGGCCTAAGTCTTAGGATTTAGACCGTAGTTGAAATTGTACGAAGACGACTTCCTAATGGAGTTCCGTCGATTCCCTTATCTCCGTTAGGTGATTTTGAACTTAGGGGAATATTCGTATTGTGTTTTGGAGGTCTGTAGTTGATTTAGGCTTGAAATGGCGAAAGTCGAATTTTTGGAGATTTTGACTGGTAGTGGACTTTTTGATATCGGGATCGGAATCCAATTCCGAAAGTTGGAGTAGGTCCGTAATGTTGAATACGACTTGTGTGCAAAATTTGGGGTTAGTCGGACATGGTTTGATAGGTTTCGACATCGGTTGTGGAAATTTGAACTTTCAAGTTCTTTAAGTTTGAATTGGAGGGTAATTCGTGATTTTAGCGTTGTTTGATGCGATTTGAGGGCTCGACTAAGTTCATATGGTGTTTTAGGACTTGTTGGTATATTTGGTTGAGGTCCCTAGGGCCTCGAGTTGACTTCCGGTGGTTAACAGACCTTTTGGACTTAAGAAAAGATAGAAGATTTCTGGTATTTTTGTTGCATGCATTCCTTCATTGCGTTCGCGAGAGAGGTTTCGCTATCGCGTAGAGCATCTGGAAGACCAGCTAAAGTTGTTCTTCACATTGGCGTAGATGGGGACCTGATCGCGTAAGGTAATCAGGTTGTGCATCGTGAACGTGTGGGCTAGGCCGCATTCTCGGAGAGGAAGTAAGGCAGCAGTGGAGTCCAAGTTTTACTTTTCGTGGTCGCGTGCGGATAGATGCGATTACGTAGGTGTGAGCAGCCAGTGCATTGCATTCATGAGATATATTCCGCATTCGCATAGAGTTAATTTCTGGGGCAACAAAGTTGTTCTTCGCGATCGCGAGGCTGTTTTCGTAATCGTGATTAAGAAATCACTGGGCAGTATCAAAACATTTTATAAACCAGAATTTGACCATTTTTATCAAAACTTGAGTTTGGGAGCTCGGATTCGGACGAGATTTTGAGGGATTTTTAGAGATAGCAATTGGGTAATGATTCTACACTTAATTTTGGTTATATCCCATTAATCTATCATTAATTTTATCATTTAATTTCGGATTTGGGGTGAAAATTAGGGAAAATGGGAAGAAAATTAATCTATCATTAATTATATCCCACTAATCTTCAACTAAGATTTTGGGTTTTGATTGGGATTTTGACATCGTATTTGGATAATCTTGGTACGAGTGAACTCGTGAGTGAATGAGTATTCATATCTTGTGACTTTTACCTGATTCCGAGGCGTGGGCTCGGGGAGGCTTTTTGCGGCGATTTTAGAATTTCTTATTTAATCCGTTATTTCATTAATTAGATTAGTCTATTATAGTTGTATTTATGGTATGTAATTGCTTTTGGCTAGATTTGGGATATTCGGGGCCAGATATTTGCGGAAAAGGCATTGTGACTGATTGATTGAGTATGGTTCGAGGTAAGTGGCTTGCCTAACCTTGTGTGGGGGAACTCCCCTTAGGATTTTGTATTGATTTTGATAAGTGAGTGTCGTGCATGTAAGATGACGAGTACGTACACTGGCTAATTGTTGTTAAAACCCGAATTCTACTAAGTAATAACCTGTTTTTCTTCTTATTTGAGCTATATCAGCATGTGTAGTATCATGTTAACTTATAATACCATGCCTACTTGGCTTAATTGCTTATCTAAACTCCATGCAATATGTTTAGTGAATTCCTGCTTTTTCGTTGACTTGAATTTAGTCTAAAATATAGGTTTTCTTGCTGTAACTGTTACTTCCATTGTTTGAGTTGCATATTTACTTGGGACTACGGAACGGTATTCTAGGAGATCCCCTTGTAATGCATATTTACTTAGGGACTACGGAATGGTATTCCGGAAGATCCCCCTGTACGGCATATTTACTTTGGGGCTACGGAATGGTATTCCGGGAGATCCTCCTGCACATTTACGTTTAGGACTACGAGACGGTATCTCGGTAGATCCCATGTTGTTATCTTTGTGGATTGAGCTGTTACCTTTATATGATATCATTTTTGTTAAACTTTAGTATTTATTTTACTACAATATTTCATCCTGTCTTGTTTTTGTATTAGTATATATATACCAATAGGTCCCTGACCCGAATTCACCCCAATTCCTTGTCAGCCTAATTTTTCTAGACTTAGTCCCTCTTTCTCAATAAGAGTCTAAGTCATAAAGGCACGAATCAGAATTTGCAACCACCAATTCTACAGTTAAAGCATGAATTAGGCTAAATATCACTAACCCATAAACAATTAAGCCCTAAAATTTAAGGCCCATTAAATATCCACAGTAGGGTTAGGTCACAACCCTAGCTATGGATTTAGCTACTCATGAAACTAGCAGAAATCAAAGATAAAGAGAAGATAAAATCCATCATGCTATATTAAAATATGAAAATCTAAAGTTATAAGGTAAATCTTGTACAAAATTGCCCAAATAGGTAAACTAGCCATCTCACGTGTTCCGCAAAACATAACCTCACCTAAAAATGTAAAAAAGATCTATTTATACTAGGCTAAAATTTCGGACAAAAATACCCCTGAGGAGAATTCGCGGACGCGTAATTCTGACTGCGTCCGCGCTTGAGCTTCCACGACCACGTAATAATGACCAGGTCTATGTTTCTCCATATTTGAATTTGGACTGGGACCTGTTTCACGGATAGTGTAAAATGCACCGCGTCCGTGTGAGCTTAATTCACGACTGCGTAATTTGGATGCGGACCATGTTCTTCAGTCAAACTTAACTTGCAAGTCCTCTGAACCTCGAAGTACGCTCTCAGCGGAAATACCATTGTGGCAGCACTAGATATTCTGCAGCTGCGCTCTTCTATCGCGGTCAGCGGTCAATATTGTGCCCAAAACAACCTCTCTGAATCTCACTTTCGCGGGCCGCATATTTGTGGCCGCCTCAGCGGTGGTCCTTACACAGTCGCTCTTTTCTGCCGCTATCAACGCTCCAGTCCCAGCCTTGGATTTGTGCAAGTTTGACTCCTTCATGAGTTTATTATGGCTTCTTTGCCTCATTTTTACCAAACCCTGCAAGCAAGCACATTAAGTCAGTTTTCGGGAATACCTTTACGCATTTTCGACCCAAAACCTAAGCAAAAGAGAGCACATAATAGGTTAAAATCCATAGTTATCAACTCCCCCAAACTTAAGATTTTGTTTGTCCTCAAACAAACAAAGTAATTCCCACCTCCATAAGAAAAAGAAAGGAAAATTTTAGTTGTCCTATAGTGACTTCATCAAACATCAATTGGGACTAACAATTACCCTCAACACAAATGCATTATCAACAACACACATCCTTTTGAGTACCATAGTTCTAGTGCGACACAAGAGCATCAAGAGTTGACCTAACTCACCAAGGAAGCTCGCTCTACTACGTAAGTCATTGTGGAACCCAAACTCTTTCTCCTCTACTCTCCATAAGAAAATCTCACTTAAGAATTGAAGCACTCAAAACAAGGATTGTGAAGAAGTACACTCATCTCTCACAAGGGAATGTCACAAGTCCGGCTTTAAGTACCATAAGCTTTCCCCTTATATGAATCACCACTAATGTAAGCTCACTCAACTCGAAATCCTATAGGGCTTTTGCGGGAATGTAATTAAGGCTTTTGGATCAAGGTAGGATATATCGGTCTATGAAGGTTTCATATTTTCTTAAGCACTTCATTTTCTCATTTCGGCTCACACTTTCTTGACTCTTTGAGTCATTTTCTTCTTCCTTAGGAGAACTAGAGAGACACATTGTCACTCTTTCTTGTTCATAACAATCATTTTTCTCCGTTTCTAATCATTCCAAGCCTTTCATCATTGCTTTCATTGAATCCCTTCATTTTTCTTTACTATTTACTTTCTTTTTGAGCTTTTGGCTATTCTTTCTTTTCTTTTGCCTTACATTTACTTCATTTTGTATCTTTTATCACTTTCACATTCCTCATCTCTCCCCCCAAACTTATGCTTTTGCCAATTTTGAATGCTAAGGAAAGATCGGGTGCCAAGAGAGGGTCATTATAGAACGGATAAAGGCTTGTATCATCGTTATTGAAAGAACAAGGGCTTCGTCTCAACGGGGTTGACTAGGGATATCATATTTGGTGGGCTATGGATGCTTTCAAGTTTCAAGTTGGATCAAAGAGAGCCTATAATCATTTCTTAAGTTGAGCTACACTTAGAATTTCGCCTAGACAAACATTCAGGGCAAGTTCTAGACTTATTAGCACGGGACTTGGACTTGCAAATCAATACCTCACCTCACAAGCTGTTGGATTGCTAAAGAGAATAGAGTCGAGGTCCCACAATAATCCTAGCTAAGATTAAGCAACACAAATGGCTCCAAGAAGCCACTCCATGATCTTTGTGGGTCACTTTGTTTAGCTTTCGGTAATCCATGCATACCCTCCATCCGATGACACTCCTAGTGGGGATCAACTCATTTTTCTCATTTGTGACCACAGTCATACCCCCTTCTTCGACAAACATTGTACCAACGAAGTCCATGAACTATCCGAAATGGGATACATAACCCCTATATCTAGCCACTTGATAATTTCCTTCTTGACGACCTCTTGCATGGCCTCATTCAACCTCCTTTGATGTTCCACGGAGGGTTTGTCATCATCCTCTAGTATAATTTTATGCATGCAAAAGGTGGGGCTTATACCCCGAATGTCAGCTAGAGTCCATCCAATTGCCTTCTTCCTTCTTTGGAGCACCGCAAGGGTGGCATCTACCTGCACGTTAGTTAAGCACAAAAAAAGAATAACAGGTAAAGTTGAACAAGGGCCGAAGAATTCATACCTGAGGTGTGAAGGTAAAGGCTTCAACTCCAATATGGGAGGTTCCTTGATTGAGGGCTTTGTTGGTGGGGTCTTTCGGTTCTCAAGATCCAAGGAAAGTTTCTGGGGCTCATATGTGTATGAACCCATTCCTTGCAAAGAATTGACATATTCCACCAAGCCTTCATCCTCAGTCACATCATGGTTCAAAAAGACAGCTTCCAAAAGGGTCCTCCACATTAATCACCGCACTGGTGTCTTCAACAATCACCTCGGTTACAAGATCCACAAATGAACATATTTCGTTGTTGTTGGGCTACCTTATTGACTTGCAGACATGGAACACAACATTTTTATCACCCACCCAGAAGGTGAGATCTCCTGCTTCCACATCAACTAAATCCTTCCTTGTAGCTAGGAAAGATCTCCCTAATATGATCGGCACCTTATAGTCAACCTCGCAGTCAAGTATCGCAAAATCTGCGGGAAGTATGAACTTGTCGACCTGCACTAACACATCATCAATTATCCCCAACGGCCTCTTTATTGTCCTATTTGCCATTTGCAATCTCATAGATATGGGCCTTGGTTGCCCAATCCACCAATGTACTGAACAAAAAGTATGGCATCAAGTTAATATTTGCCCCCAAGTCGCATAAAGCTTTGGCGAAATCGGCACTACCAATAGTGCACGAGATTGTAAAAGTACCGGGGTCCTCTAGCTTTGGGACCATGGAATGAACAATGGAACTCACTTGATGCATCATCTTGATAGTTTCACAATTCATGGATCTTTTCTTTGTTACCAAGTCTTTCATAAACTTGGCATATCCTGGCATTTATTCTAGAGCTTCCACCAAAGGCATGTTTATGGAAAAACTTTCATCATATCAATAAATTTCTTGAACTAGTTTTCATTGTTTTGTTTTACAAGCCTTTGAGGGTATGGTGGAGGAGGACTTGGTAAAGGAGCCTTGGCTTTGGGCACTATCTTTTTCGGTATGTCTGTCATATGTTCCCTAGACGGGTTCATATCATTGTGTGTCTCCTCCATGTTGTCATCAATATCAATTCTCACTTCTTCATGCATATTCCCATCACTCACTTGCACATCATTGCTTTGCTCATCATCATATTGCACAAAAACCTCATCACTCACAACCTTTCTTGCATTAGAGGTACTAGCAACTCCACCTCTACCCCTCCTTGTAATCACTGCCATAGCATGGCCCGTATTGTTCCCTCTCTTCAGGTTTACTACCGTGTCACTAGGTAGTGCCCCCTTAGGGCGAGTATTCAAAGCTTGAGAAATTTGGCCAAGTTGGACCTCCAAGTTGCGGATAAAAGTATTGCGGGACGCCAATTGGGCATCGGAGTCGGTGTTTTTCTTCATAATTTGGTCAAACATGGATTCAATCTGTCCTATCTCATTATTGGACGAGCTAGGACCTTGAGATGGAAATAGAGGAGGGTTGTTAGGTTGTTGAAACATCGGAGTCCTTTGAAAGCCCGCCCCCGATTCCCCTAATTATTCCAACCACCTTGGTTGTTATTGCCTCCCCAATTGCTATTGTTATTGTCGCCCCAGTTGCCTTGGTTGACCGAATATTGATTGTTGTTCCCCCAGTTGTTTTGGTTGTTGTTGTTTCCACTTTTCCAATTTCCTTGTTAATTATGATTTCCCTAATTGCCTTGGGATCTCCACTATTGTTGTTGATTCGGAGCATTGCCCTGTTGTCCTTGGTAGTTGTTCACATACTGAACCTCTTTACTTTGATCATCATACACATCATCTTGATTGTAACCACTACCACCTTGCTCAAATTGATCCGGATTTCCTTGACTTTGTTGACCTCTTTGCCTCCTTTTGTTGACCATCATATTTACCTCTTTCATGGCATTCACTTGTTTTGTCCCTTGAACTTGATGCAATTGAGCTTTGGCCAATTGGTTCATGGTCGTAGTTAACTCGGCAATTGCTTGGACGTGATCATGGAGCTCTTTGTGTAGATGAATAACATTGGGACCACCTTGTGGCACATTAGCTTGACTTTGCCACGCCGAGGAAGTATCCGCCATCTCGTCAAGTATATCACACGTCTCACCATAAAGTGTGTTCATGAAGTTTCCCCCGGCGAGTTGGTTAACTACACACTAGTTGGTAGTGTTGATTCCACAGTAGAATGTTTGTTGGATCATCGCTTCGGTCATGTCATTGTTCGGACATTCTTTAACCATCGTCCGATACCTTTCCCAGATCTCATGAAGTGGTTCATTTGGCTCTTGTTTAAAGGCAAGGATCTCATCTCTCAGCTTCGTCATATGCCCCGGCGTGAAGAACTTTGCTATGAATTTCTCAGCCAACTTATCCCAAGTGGTGATGGAATGGTTGGGCAACCTTTCAACCCAATCCAAAGCCTTCCCCCTTAGAGAGAATGGGAAAAACCTTAATCTCAACGCGTCCTCAGAAATGTTAGTTTGCTTGCTTCCCCAACATGTATCAACAAAACACTTGAGATGCTTGTAGGCATTTTGGTCTGGAGCTCCGGTAAAGAAACCCCTCTATTCCAAGAATGTAAGCATAACATTGGTTATTTGGAAGTTGCCCGCCCTAATCCGGGGCGGGACTATTGTACTTGTGTATCCTTCATTGGGCAACACCCGGTGTGTTGCCCTTGCTGGAGGTGGGGGAGGGTTTGGAATATTATCATGAGACGGTCAGCCTTTCCTTTGTGCTTGTGGTTCGGGTTGAATCTCATCAACATTATCATCATCTACCTCCTCCCCCAATGGCAAATTTCTAGGACCATCATTGTTAAGAGCCATTTTGTATCTAAAAGCAATTCACAAACAAATTAGAAAAATGGAAGGAAAGAAAAACAAAACACACAAATACTCGGAGATATAGGTAAAATTGTTTAACTCCCCAGCAACGACGCCAAAAATTGATCGGTTCCAAACCTGCACTACTATAGAGTAGCAAGGATGGTCGATGCAGTTTTACCCAACAAAGGTAGGGATCGAATCCACATGGAGTTAAGGAGTTTGGAGTTAGGTTTATATCCGAGTAGAGATGCGAGTTTTGCTCTTAATTGTACTTCCACAAATGGTTGGTTTTGTTTTCTACTTCTACTTATATTCTATAACATGCAATATTTAAAACTAAGTATAATGTTTTTGTTGTTTGTTTTCAAAGATTTAAAGGGACTAAGGTAGTGACTTCCGCCTAGGTGGATATCTAACGGCTATCGAGAATTCAAGGCAAGCTTGTTATGATTGGGATCGTGATATAACCATCACACATAAGTACTCACTCTATACCTCTGGGTAGTTTGAGTGACTTTGCCCAATTTGGCTTTCTCAAGTCCAAATGGGTGTTCATGCATAACAAATAATATTGGCTCAAGTTGGGTATTACTATCTCTAGGTTTAACCCTTTAATTGGGGCTATCAATCTCTTGAATTCACCCCAATTCCTTGTCAGCCTAATTTTCCTAGACTTAGTCCCTCTTTCTCAATAAGAGTCTAAGTCATAAAGGCACGAATCAGTGTTTGCAACTACCAATTCTACAGTTAAAGCATGAATTAGGCTAAATATCACTAACCCATAAACAATTAAGCCCTAAAATTTAAGGTCCATTAAATATCCACAGTAGGGTTAGGTCACAACCCTAGATATGTATTTAACTACTCATGAAACTAGCAGAAATCAAAGATAAAAAGAAGATAAAATCCATAATGCTATATAAAAAGATAAAAATCTAAAGTTATAAGGTAAATCTTGTACAAAATTGCCTAAATAGGTAAACTAGCTGTCTCACGTGTTCATCAAAACATAACCTCACCTAAAAATGTAAAAAAGATCTATTTTATACTAGGCTGAAATTTTCGGATAAAAATGCCCCTGAGGAGAATTCGCGGACGAGTAATTCTGACCGCGTCCGCGCTTGAGCTTCCACGGCAACATAATAATGAGTGTGGTCCGTTTTCTCCATATTTTAATCTGGACTGGGACCTGTATTGCGGACAGCGTAAAATCCACCGCGTCTGCCTGAGCTTAATTCGTGGCCGCGTAATTTGGATGCGGACCGCGTTCTTCAGTCAAACTTAACTTGCAGCGCCTCTGAACCTCGAAGTACGCTCTCAGTGGAAATACCATTGCGACCGCACCAGATATTCCGTAGACGCGCTTTTCTATCACGGTAAGCGGTCAATATTGTGCCCAAAATAGCCTCTCTGAATTTCACTTTCACAGGCCGCGTATTTATGGCCACCTCAGCGGGTGGTCCTTACGCGACAACTCTTTTCTGCCGCTGTCAGCGCTCCATTCCCAGCCTTGGATTTGTGCAAGTTAGACTCCTTCATGAGTTGATTATGGCTTCTTTGCCTCATTTTGACCAAACCCTACAAGCAAACACATTAAGTCAGTTTTCGGGAATACCTTTATGCATTTTTGACCCAAAACCTAAGCAAAAGATAGCACATACTAGGTTAAAATTCATAGTTATCATGTACACATGCCCTTTCCTGCACATATATTTCGTGTGCAGATCCAGGTAACTCCTACCAGCCTCGTTTTTAGTTGCACAGTTGCTGCCATTCCGGAGACTTCAAGGTATATCTGCCGCGTCCGCAGACCTCGGAGTCCTCTTCTATCATTTCTAATGTTGCTTCCCTCTTATTTATTCTAGTACAGATGTATAGAACAGTTGTTAAAGATCTTAGAAGCTTGTGACTTATGGTGTTCCGGGTCTTGGGAGAGTTGTGTATATTTTGAGAGTAATTATTGTATATGCCGAGCGACATCTCAAATGCTTATTTAATTTATCTGTTACTTTTAGTTGTTAACCTTTAAGTTTTTCATTTCATTTCCTGCAAATATTAGGCGTATCTAGTCGTAGAGGCTAGGTACCATCACGACAGTTCACAGAGGGAGAATTTGGGTCATTAGAGATCAGGAACTCAATATTACTCTTAGTTGTCGAAAGGGGCCGGGTGCAAGGATAAGCCTCATATTGAGTGTATCAAAAATTCTTTAGGAGTGTTGGTGATTTTTAATTTGCTATAACTTGAGTGATTATACCTTCTTTTTGGTTGTTTTTGGTTATATACCTGCTATATATATTGCTTCATGGCTCTAAATTGATTTATATCATTTTATTGCTGGAATCTCATAAAGTAAACTAATTAGTGCTCTTTAACAATATTAGTTATCGTATGTATCTTGTCTAAATGTCTTAAACTATGGTTATTTATATTTTTCTGTTTCATTCTCTTTTTGGATCAGTTTCTTCAACATATAAGCAAGGAGTCAAGCACCTCCCTAGCGGAAAGATTAAAAAAATATTATACAGTTCCAAGAAGTACGCAGTTCTAGATATTTTTCTGATTTATCTAGTGAATGGTAATTTCTGTTTCAATATTTGGCATTACATATGTTTTTTCCTTGGGACTTTTATTGATGTTGATACAATTAGGTAGGAACCTTGTGACATTTCTAGTTATCTTTGGATCTTGTTAAATTAGTACCATTTTCTGTTGGATTTTATAGCAGAATGCAAGCTTGACATGTCTGCTTTAATACAAATATGTTCTAACATATTAAATTTACTTTTTAAAAAACAGCTAGATAATAGACAACTTTAATTACAACAGAATCTTGTTTGTCATCATGTAAGTTCTAACACATGTTTATTCTTTGTATTAAAGCGTAAAATATGAATAATTCTGATCGTGAGTGGATGTATGCTAGAGTATTGGAAGATGGATTCATAAATCCTAGATTTATTATAGGCGTTGAGGAGTTTGTTTCATTTGCTAAAAACATCCAGAATGCATGGATGGTGAAAAGCTAAGATGTCCTTGTAATCATCGTAAGTGTCGAAATAAAAATATTTTGGATGAGTTTACAATTATGACACATCTTGGGACGTATGGCTTTAAACCGAATTATTGTCGTTGGTATCACTATGGAAAAAGTTATATGCCACATCCAACTGTACTTAATGATCATCAAGAAGAAACTTTTGGTGAAACTATAAACCCTCAATCTCATAATGCATTTCAGTCTATGGTTTTTTATGTTGGTGGGCCTTCTTTTGATGGTAATATAGAAGAGGAACCAAATCCAACCATGCAAAATCTTTATAATATGCTCAAAGCATCAGAACAGGAAATTTGGCCGGGAAACCCACACGGACATTCGCAGTTGTCCGTCGTTGCTCGGCTTTTGAATCTAATGGTAGAACGTCATTTTTCTGAAAAGTTTACGATGAGTTATGTCAGTTTATATCAGAATTGATGACAAGTGATAACATAATGCAGATAGCTTTTATAGTATCAATAACCTAATACGAGGGTTGGGCTTACCAGTAGAGAAGACCGACTATTGCAAAAATAGTTGTATGATTTATTGGCGTGAAGATCGTGAACTTGTCAATTACAAGTTTTGTGCCCACCCTCGGTTCAAGATATCAAAATATCAACATTCAAAAAGTGAATTAAAACTTCTGCGTTTTTAGATTACCCCAATAAAACTACGTGTTTACCAGACTATAAGCCAAGTTATAGGTTCAACCAAGAAAAATAAGATTAATGTTATTCTTTAGCATCAAACCAATCATTTGGTAAGTACATCATAAGTCGTAATGAGATAAAGACATAGATATTGCAAGATGTAGGCGTAATCTGCTACTATATGTTAAACGTCTATATGTATAAAATTCTAGCACATTATGCTAGAGTTCGTATTGTCGTTGGAACTCCCAACATTTTTGTAATAATTCGTATTTAAAAGAGGGCATAATTGTCCTTTAGCTAGAACTTATTTGAAAATGACAAATTAAGAAAATAAGATAAATCAACAAATAAATAAATAATAAAAACTAGTTGGGTCAAAGCCCACCAGAAAGAAAGGGGGCGTATTTCAGCTCACCAAAAAAGGATTAGGGTCTTTGGAATTGAGGTCAAAATTAACAATTGAAGATTAAGAGAGTTCAAAGAATTAAAGAGAACCAAAAGCAGTGAAATTATCCCCATTTCACAAAGGAGAAAAACGTGCAAAAACTTGACACTATAGAATTATAAAGCCAGGAACGGTATCAGCACTCGGCAACATCAGCAAATTCGAATGACTTTCGATTTCTTCGGGTATCATTTAAACTCCTTATTTGAGCCTCCATGACAAATTCTTCAGTTTTCTTATTCGATTTACTAATTACATGTCAGTCTATCTATATACCACAAAGAGGGCCAAACGCACATGTTTTTAATTTCATATAAAATATAATGACTAAATTTTATAAATAGGTAGAATTGACAGATTATCGACCGGTTGAATTACCCATCGCATGGGTAAATATGATTAGATGAAGTTAGACTCAAACATGAACCTCGAGGGTTAACTATTCTAAATTAGTTATGATTAGCCTAAATAAAATAATTAACATGAGATAGATATTATGTAATTATAGATTGATTGGAGTAAGTTGTACGAATTGCTCGAGGTGAAGCATTTGATATTTCGGCACGAGTGAGTAGTAATCTTATCGTAATTTGTGTTTTTCATAACTTGCATGATTTACACATGATTTTTAATATGAATATGTTACCGATTATTTTGAGTTGCATGTGGGACAAGTCTTTTACTCGATATGATACCAAAATAATTATTTGAGATGATTATCGTTGTTTAAATATTCTTGTTGTCACTAGATATGTTTTACCGTTACTTGAATTTACTATTATCGAAATGAAACTACATGATTTGATAAGAACCGAAATGCCCTATATTGTTTTAAAATATTTTCCTATGAGTATATACGAAGTACAGAGACAAGTATAAATGAGAGTAGACTTTGAAGGATCCCGTAGCTAATGGTGGGTTCGTTAGACCTGATGCACCTTGTAATTACCGATTACCGTTATAGCCCTCACTAGTGGGAAGGTAGAACTAGCATACCATTACCGATTTCCCTTGAGTAGGGACAACCGTTATATTTGACTTCTTGCGAAGAAGTCCACAGTTATACCGATTACATGATCCATTCAGTGAAACCTCCCAAACATGAATATTGATATTACACAGTATTTACCGAGCTTATTACCGAACTGTCAATTGAATTATATTATTTGAAAAACATGATGAGACTGATTGTTTATTGTTTCTGAAAGAGCATTCTTATGATATTTTCTGTTTAATATATATACTAGCATGTTTTCTAATTTGTTCCCAATAAAAACGATTGTGGTTAAGTGTTATTAATCACTGAGCTAGCGATTCATTCCCCGCTATTTTTTTTTACAGAGATAACAGTTGATGCGGTCGAGGATTTCGTTAATTAAAGCGCACAGGTTGATAGTTCTTGGTGAGCCTCGCACTTGTTCGCGTGGGCGGAGATTTTATTTATTATTATGGTCTTTTCTTTGAACTCTTAGAGTTGCTCTATAGTCATTCTTTTAGTGTCATGAGTATTCTTTTGTCATGATAGACTTATGTTGAGTATCGCTCTTTCTTACCAAAGTTGGAGATAAATTAGTATTCCTATCTGTTAGTGGGTGAACTATTAATGGTAGATATTTGTTTTGGTTAATTGGTAAAGTTATTGTTGTTTGGATTGATATTAGGATGTTTGGTTATTGACTTGAGACTGAGAAATTTTTGGATAGTCCAAAAATAGGGGAAGCTCTATTCAATTTTTTGTAAAATACCGATAAGGCTTACTTGAGGCACTTGTTTCTAAGCGCCGGTCACGATCCTAAATTGGGTCGTGACAATTTTACCACTGCATTAATTTATTGATCAAACACCCGTTAACAAATTGTTAAGGCAGGGACATAAAATCAAATCAAACAACAAGGACGAAAAGTCCTATCAGGAAAAGCACTCATTGTGGCCCTATGCATCAGTCAAAATGATTATGATTTCCTTTTTTGCTCAATAGTCAAGATCCCATGCTTTTTCATGTTCATTAGGTAAGAAACCCACTTCATATTTTCAAAAATCGTTGACAAAGCTCAAGTAACGAGTTACAGAAAAACTCATATTTTAGGTTACAAAAATTGAACTCAAGGACAAAGTACTGAAATTTTAAGTTACAAAAACTGATCTCCATATTAATATTCTGGAGTTCGAAAAGCTGAAAGATGAGAAGCGGATCTCTGCCGATTCTTAAGTTGGGCGTTTTTGTCCAAATATTATTTCCGCATAGAAAAGCGGCTAAATTTGAATTAATGTTGAGATTGGGACTTATTTTCAATTAGCAATGATAAAATAGGCTATTTATGAATTTCACCCTTTAAGTTTTATACGGTAATGATTAGGGAAATTACCAGCTATGTCCATTTATAAGTAGCTCATTACAAAAATTGGTCAATTGATAAAATATTACTAATATTAGCCAAATTAGCCAATTAGCTATTTGTAGCAAAAAAATATTAAATTTTTGCTTTATTTTGAGTGTGTGTTATTAGAATAGATTGGGCACAACTTAAGGAGCTAGAATCTCAGTTTTGGGATGATTTGGTGAAGTTTTGAGGTGGTTTGAATTGAAAATTCGAAGTAAAAGTTGAACATGAAAAAACATGATAGGTGTATCACACTGTGTATCATTTGTGTATCACATATGTATCATATTTGTATCAATTGTGTATTACATGTATATCCATATATACATGTGTGTGAGATACATGCGTAATACATGTGTCGCAGAAGACTTTTTTGAACTCGATTTAATTACGAATTTTGATATAAAACCAGTCCAAATCACCTCCAATCTTCCTCAAATTTTGTATATTGACTTATTTATATATTTTTAATGAATTTCAACTATACCCATTGAAAAAGTTCCTTTTTTGTTTAGATTTTTGGAATATTGTATAGATTTTTGTATTTCATCACCTTATTTGCTACCCCGTCCATGAAATTTCCTTTCTCTCTTGTATCTAATGTTGTTAATCACGCTTAAAAATATGGAAGGTGATTTTTGCATGTGATTTTTTGATAGAAAGAACCCTATTATTTTGTTTTTTAATTTTTATTGGCTAGTTTTGGTAAGTCCATGACTAATGGCTAGAGGTTGATAAGTTGAGATTTATTTGGGACATTTGTGTAAGTTTCCCTAATGATTAAACATATGTAATTGAGAAATCTGTCAAATTATACTAACATGTAAATGCATTTCACACCGTCCATATAAAAGAAGCTCAATTGTTTTAAGCTAACAAAAGAAGAAGAAGAAAGTAATTACAAAGCTATAATTGGCTATAGTTGTAATTTGATGCACGACAATGAATTGAACATAAATAAAATTTGAAAATATTTGGTTTGAGTTACTACAACCTGATTTTGTAAGATTTGTGGATTAGAAGTAGATATGAATATGTAAATCTGTTTTAGTAAAAGCTTTTTTTTTTAATTAATTAGAACACCTCGTAGTTATATTATTAATTGATCTTATTATGCTTCAGAGATTGGAAGTAAAGATCGATATGTTTAAAATCATGTATGTTGTTTCGTACAAATTCAATACCATTAAGTTTACACACTAGAGGTTTAATTAGTTTCAATTTCAGAAAATAAATAGTAATAGATGTAAATAAATCTTTCATAATATATCAAGATCTTTTTGATATAAGAATTGTTTGAAACTTAAATGCATGCTAGTTATATATATTTTACAGCTAATAACAATCATTCAATCGATCAATTGACTATGCTTTAGTCATAAGTTAGTTGGAGCAAACAGGTGGTTGACACGATAAACATAACATGACACTATAATTATTGAGTAGTAACTTGGGCTGGGTATATATCGGGTAAAACCGATAACCCGAACCGTTAATTGTTTGGGTTAACGGTTCGGTAACGGTTTAAAAAAATTTACTATTGGGTTATCGGTTCGGGCCTTGGTTTGCCAATTTTGTTAACGGGTTAACTGATAACCCAATAAGAATTAATAAATTACGATTTTACCCTTAAGCATATACATATGCTAGGGCTTCAATTCATTTTCTCCTATTCTTTCTCAGCCGAACTCTTTAGTTGCTTCATCTTCATTCTTCATAGACCTTACTAGTTACTCCTAAAGTAAGTCTTTAGTCTTATACATTAGGCTTTTAATTTCTATAACAAAATTCATTTTTATATTGGTATTTTTGATTGTTAATGATTTTTTATTTTTTTATTTTCGTTTCTTAATTTTGTTAGCTCACGTTGTGCAACCTATACCTACTACCAGTTTCTCTTTGCATTTATCAATTCTCAATCGACAATCTTCGTTCAGTTTCGGGTGTATTTTTGAACATTATTCTTCTGTATAGTATCTTGAGCTTTGACAACAGGACAATATTTTCTTGTCTTCTAGGTGTTTTTTTATTTCTGTGTTAGTATTGCCCATGCACAGATCAAGGTTTTGCTCTATGGTTTCTTTTTTCAGGTTAGGCATTTGACAAACAACATCCAGTTTATTTGGTGAAGCCTATAAGGATTGAGTAGTTGTTGTCTTGTTAACTTGAATTTGAACTATTAGTACTATATATTTGGATTTGTTAATTTTAAGGTTTTTGTGATATTTGGTCTACTTAAGAGTTAGGGACTAAAGTGTAGTTTGTAAAAGTTAGAAGGCAAAAGAGTAAAAAGAAAGTTAGTTTAGTTAAAGAAGGTCGGTTATTGATGTAACAGTAATAATGAATATGAATGAAGAACTCAATCTTCATCTTCCTTCTCTCTAACTTTCTCTCTCTATAATTCTCTGCGATTTCATCATTTTTGTAGCTAGAATCTAGTAATTTGACATGGTATCAGAGCAACGATCACTCTAATTATGTAGATCTGAAGCTTGCTCCAGAAATTGAAGCTCAACAATGGCAGACGGCGAGGTCGATCAACTACCTCATAATCATCCTCTTTTCCTTCGTGATTTTGATATGCCTGGAACAACATTGATATCGTTGAAACTCAAAGGTCCAGAAAACTATGCGATGTGGAGTAGGGCAATAAAGGTTGCGCTCCTGGTAAAGAAAAAGCTAGGGTTTGTGGATGGAAGCTGCCTTAAGAGCTCATACAGAGGAGAGTTGGCTATACAATAGGATATGTGTAATGTGGTGATACTTTCATGGCTAAGTAGCACAGTATCAAGAGAATTAGTACCGAGTATTATGTACGCTGCGAGTGCAAGGAAAGTTTGGGATGAGTTCAAGGAGAGGTTTGACAAAGACAATTTGACCAGAATCTATCAGTTTTGGGCAGAAATTGCGACACTTAGACAAGGTACAGATTCAGTTACCTCTTATTTTTCAAAGATGAAAGCTTTGTGGGATGAATTGGACATATTGGCACCTTTGCCTTCGTGTGATTGTAAGGAATCAAGGCCATATGTTGATCACTTAGTGAGACAGAGGTTACTGCAGTTCCTTATGGGACTGAATGAGAGCTATAGCCAAATAAGAAGCAACATTCTTCAGAGGAGACCAGTTTTTACTATAAATCAAGCATATTCAGCTACAGTACAAGAGGAAAGTCAAAGAGCATTGGGAGTAGTTGAGACAAACAAGGATCCCTTGACTATGTTAGCAGGTAGAGGACAGATGTTCAAAGAAAAGAAACCTGGGATGATCTGTGAACACTGTGGGTATAAAGGCCATCTAAAGGAAAATTGCTTTAAAATCATAGGGTATCCAGCTGATTTTAAAAGCAAAAAGAAAGGGCAACCAGGTGGATACAAACCCTATGCTAACAATGTGAATGCAGAAGGAGAAACAGATGTAAAGGTGCAGATCCCAGGAAGCTTCATGACAGAGGAACACTACAAAAACTTAGTCAATCTACTGACTAAATCCTCTATTGGAGAATAATCCATTGCTGCAACAAGTTCATCAAACATGGCAGGTATAGTGTCACTGCTATCTAATGTGTCCAACAACAGAGTGTATGATTGGATAATAGATACAGGTGCATCACATCACATAGCATTCTGCAAGGAAGTGTTAGAAATTCTTAAAGAAATTGAAGAAGGAAACAATTATGGAGTAGAGATACCTACAGAAGATAAGTCAAATATCACACACTCAGGAGATGCTCTCATCCTGGGAAACCAAAAGATAACAAATGTGTTACATGTGCCAGACTTTAAATTCAAACTACTTTCAGTGTCTAGGCTAACTAAAGAATTGTGTTGCTTAGCTGCCTTCTACCCTGATTTCTGTGTGTTTCAGGGGCTCTACAATGGCAAGGTACTGGAGATTGGTAGAGAAAATAATGGACTCTACATACTTAGAAGGGAAGGAGTGTTGGCAGCTAAGATTTCCAAAGGGAAGACAGGAGTTACAGAGTTGTGGAATCAAAGATTAGGACATGCACCATCAAGTACTTTGCAACAACTAGAAGAACTAAAGAATAAAGTTGACACAGACTGGCACAAGTTATGTGATGTCTGTCCACTAGCTAAACAAAGCAGACTCAAGTTTCCAAATAGTAGTAGTAAGTCTGATAGTATTTTTCAACTTATCCATGCTATGTATGGGGATCATATAAGATCCCAACTTATGACAGAAAATATTATTGTGTGACAATAGTTGATGATTTCAGTCGATATACTTAGATTTGTTTGTTGCATTCAAAAAGTGAAGTAATAGTAGTGTTGAAAGATTTTTTTGCCTTGGTAAGAAATCAATTTAACACTATGATTAAGGCTATAAGACCAGATAATGGAACTGAGTTTTTCAATACTCAGTGCAATGATCTATATATATCTCTAGGTATTGTGCATCAAAGTAGCTGTCCATATACTCCACAATACAATGGAGTTGTTGAGAGAAAGCATAGACACATTCTAGAGGTAGCAAAGGCTCTAAGATTTCAAAGTGGTATACCAGTCAAGTTTTGGGGAGACTGTGTGAAGACAGCTGTGTACTTGATCAACAAGCTGCCTTCAGATATCTTGAAAGGGAAACCTCCATTTGAACTGATGTATAAGAAGCCACCAAAGGTGGATCATTTAAGGGTGTTTGGTTGTTTGTGCTATGCAAGCACATTGCCTAAAGGTGACAAGTTTGCTGCAAGAGCAAAAAGAACAGTTTTCTTAGGGTATTCAGAAACTCAAAAGGGTTACAAGCTGCTTGATTTAGACAATAATACCTTCCTAGTTAGTAGAGATGTCAACTTGAGAGAGAATGTATTTCCTTTTAAGACTGACCATAATCACTTGGATCATGAAGATTTATTCCTACTTGATACTACAGACATAGCTGAAACTACTGAGAGAAGTAACATGGGTGTATTAACTAATCAAACTGATCAAGCTACATCCTCCCAAGACATGTAACCACTCCAGAATCTGAGACTTCTATACTTGCATAAGGAGATATGACACAAGAAGAGCCACATGATCACATGCCTCAGGCACTACCAGAACCTATCACAGATCCTTCACTCATGTATCCCAATGTTCAATTACCTCAGACTGATCCTGCTACAGATCCTCCTATAGTTCAGCCTACACCATCAATTCCACTCAGAAGATCAGTTAGAGGGGTCAAACCTGCTATTTGGCTAAAGGATTACTACAATGGAAACTCTGCCACTCATAGCTCCTATCCTATCTCTCACTATGTGTCCTATGACCATCTTCCAACTACTTACCAAACATATCTAACATCAATCTCAATAGAAATAGAACCAGAGTCCTTCTCAGAAGTTTCACAAGATGTTAGGTGGATTGAAGCTATGAAAAATGAGATCAAAGCCCTAGAAGATAACAACACTTGGGAAGTAGTAGATTTGCCCTGTGGAAAAAAGGCTATTGGGTCTAAATGGGTATACAAAATCAAATACAAGGCAACTGGAGAAATAGAAAGGTTTAAAGCAAGACTTGTAGCAAAGGTCTACACACAGCAAGAGGGCCTAGACTATCATGAAACCTTCTCACTAGTTGCAAAGATGGTGACAGTCAGAACAGTGATTTGCTTGGTAGCCTCAAAGTGTTGGCCTCTCTTTCAAATGAATGTCAATAATGCTTTCTTGTAAGGAGACCTTTATGAGGAGGTTTACATGTATCTGCCCCAGGGTTTTCATAGGCAGGGGGAGTCCAAAGTTTGCAAATTAACCAAGTCACTGTATGGTCTTAAACATGCATCCAGACAATGGAATATTAAGATAACTGATGCCTTGACAAATGCTGGTTTTCTGCAAAGTGCCTATGATCATTCTCTCTTCACCAAGAAGAGTGGTGCAGATGTAGTAATTATACTGGTCTATGTTGATGACCTATTGATCACATGCAGTTCTGAAGCTATGATACAGGAAGCAAATGAGACATTACACTTGAATTTTAAAGTGAAGGATCTAGGGGAGTTGAAATACTTCCTAGGGATAGAGATTATGAGATCACCAAAGGGAATTCTTCTCAACCAAAAGAAGTATGCCCTTAGTCTAATCTCTGAAGTTGGGTTGAGTGGGAAAAAATCTGCAAGCTCCCCACTTGAACAAAACCAAAAGCTAACCACAGTAGACTATGACAAACATGTGGGGGCAACAGGAGATGCATTATTACAGGATATAAGAGGATATCAGAAGCTTATAGGAAAGCTAATATATCTAACCATCACAAGGCCAGACATATGCTTTGCTGTTCAAATGTTGAGTCAGTTTATGCAGCATCCAAAACAGTCACACCCGGAGGCAGCATTGAGAGTTGTAAAATATATTAAGGGATGTCCATGAAGAGGAATACTGCTGAAAGGAACCTATAGAACAAGTGACAGCCTATTGTGACTCAGACTGGACAGCCTGCCCAAACACAAGAAGATCTGTTACAGGATATGTGGTGAAGATGGGTGATTCCTTGATCTCATGAAAATAAAAAAAGTAGCAAACTGTGAGCAGAAGTTCAGCAAAAGTCGAGTACAGGAGCATGACATCTGTGGTATCTGAAGTAGTTTGGCTTACAGGGTTGATGACAGAGCTTGGGATTGAGGTTCAAAAACATGTAAGGTTGTTTTGTGATAGCAAAGCAGCCCTACAAATTGCTGCCAATCCTATCTATCATGAAAGGACTAAATACATATAGATAGACTGCCATTTTGTGAGAGAGAAGATCAAATGTGGCCGGATTGCACCAGAACACATATCAACGAAGGAGCAAGTTGCAGATATGATGACTAAAGCATTAGGCACTGCACAACACCAATTTCTTATGTCCAAGCTGGGAGTGTTGGATGTTTTCCACTCTCCAACTTGAGGGGGAGTTTTGTGATATTTGGTCTACTTAAGAGTTAGGGACTAAAGTGTAGTTTGTAAAAGTTAGAAGGCAAGAAAGTAAAAAGAAAGTTAGTTTAGTTAAATAAGGTCGGTTATTGATGTAACAGTAATAATGAATATGAATGAAGAACTCAATCTTCATCTTCCTTCTCTCTAACTTTCTCTCTTTATAATTCTCTGCGATTTCATCATTTTTGTAGCTAGAATCCAATAATTTGGCAAAGGTGAAATTGCTACTACTTTGTATTATTATTAATGTATTTGGACAACTGCTGTTGAAGAATTAGTACTATTCCATTTGTGGCCACTGGACAGGACGCATAAATAGGTAGTATAATATATGTGAATTCTTCTCTTTTTTGCTTAACTCCAATGAATTGTCTTCTCTTTTTTGCTTAACTTTAGATTGAGTTATCTTATCGGGTAAACCGATAATGATCGATAACCGATTAACTGATACTTATCGGTTCGATTATCGGTTTACCAAATTTGTAAACCGATAACCGATATGCTAAACCGATAATATTCATAACCGAACCGAACCGACCGATGCCCACCCCTAGTAGTAACAAATTCTTTTTCTCACCATTCATTTATTACAATAGGATAAAAACATGCCCTTGATATAGAAGAATAAGAATAAAAATAATGCTTAGACGTTGTTCGATTCCTTTTATTTACGACATATGCCTTTTTCGTCTAATCCCAAGATAATTATCATATTTTTATATTAAAAATAATTTAATTTAATTTTTTTATTTTACATTAGTGACATGATTTTATAACACTTATATGTCATGACAATTTTGAAATCACAAATTTTTTCAAAAAAAGAAAAAAACTCTGAAATTTTGTGCACAATCAAGCATAGGACGAAGAGAGTACACAAATCTGCTAAGGAACGGTGATAGGGTTCCCATTTTTTTTTTTTTTTTTTTTTTTGCTAAATAGGGTTCCCATTGCATGTAAAGGAATTCCCATATGTACATAGATGCTTAAGTGATATTCTAGCTACATGAATATGATACGTAGAGGTAAAATCAGAATTTCAATTTATGATTTTTAGATTTTAGAACAATGATTTTAAATACTAATAATTGTGTTCTAATTTTAATATTTATATATATTTAATAAAATTTTATTACAAATATACTGTTTGAGCAAAAATAATTGTGTAAATAATTTTTTTCTGGATAACTTGAAAGACAATTTATATATTTTCCCTCTTTTAAATTGAAATATTGAGGAACACACTAGACACTACGACCTAAGAAAATGAACCATCAATGGCAGGCCACCATTAGTTTCCCAACGTGGATTATTCCTGCGACGACCTTCGCATTTGAGGATGGATAGTTACATGCATTTATTCCCATCTTCTCGTCGACATGATATTAGCATAATCTAACAATAAAAATATTTTAAATTTGTCAAATTTTATCACCAAGTCACGACCTTTGGGCCCTCACCAATGGATGGACAGGAAGATAATTCAAACTAGCAATTAGTTTTTCTTTGATTATAAAGTTCGACAAAGTCATTTATGTGCCAAGACTTTCATTGGTATTCCTTGCATGTAAGCTTAGGTGATGATGCCGCAAAAAAACAATTGTAATACATAACTTACATCTTATGCGAATTACACATTACTAAAACAATGTTGAGTACATTAGGAAGCAACATTTAAAATTGTGCAAAATATAAGCCTAAAGCAAAAGATATCCCTAGTGGAATAAATTGTACTTCCTCCATCCCAATTGATGTGTATATTTTTCTTTTTATTCTATTTAAAAAAAATTATACATGCTTATTTAAAAAGTAACTCAATTTCTCTTAATGTCTTTACTGTGATGATTTATAATCACACAAATAAATTAATAATTTATTTTAAATTATAAATTATCCTAAAAGATTCTTAAACTTTCAATCTATTACCACCATAAAAATTAGAACAGTAAGTTGTATTGTATACAGTATACACCAATCAAAATAGAACT
The DNA here is from genome assembly GCF_000393655.2 of Nicotiana sylvestris. Taxonomy (NCBI): domain Eukaryota; kingdom Viridiplantae; phylum Streptophyta; class Magnoliopsida; order Solanales; family Solanaceae; genus Nicotiana; species Nicotiana sylvestris. Next base: position 64,806,570 of record NC_091066.1, read on the forward strand.
AAAATTAATGTGAACAAAATTCCAATAGAATTTCCTTTGGTTAAAAGTTGTATACACCAATCAAAGTGGGACAATGACAGTTAGGTCGGTATTCCAACCCTCTGGACTCTCAACCGTCTGAGTTCTTTCACTCCACGTGGCACTTCCGTCGGGCCCGCAAATTTGCATTCTCACCACGTAAATCATACTCCTACTACTAATCGAAAAAAAAATATAAACAAATTCTCGACCCTAAAAAAAGTAAAGACAATATAGTCAAAGATAGTCACTCTCAACCGACGCGCCTCCCGAAACAGTAGAATAGAACAAAAGCGACGCGCCTCCTATTCTACTCCACTACTTTCTTCCTCAAAATTTAGGCAGCTCACATTTTTCTGTTCCACAAAGTAAAAGCAATTGGAAACTTCAAAAGCAATAATTTATCTTTGTGTACACTTCTTTCTCTCTGGCAAGTGAAAAGCAATTACTCTTTTCTTGCTTTAAGCGATTCGCTTGTTGAAATCTGAGATTATTCCTTCACTTTCAGGTGATTCTCTTATCATTAGTTTTATGATTTCTGCAATTCGTTTTTCTTGTCTAAAGTTTCTCCATCAACGTTTTTGTTAGTTTTGTGCATAGCTTGTACACTGAATTTTGGTTGTGTACGTTGCTGTTACTTATGTTTATTACCTCTTAATTGATATTCCTGGCAGTTCTCTTTAATTTATACAATTTGACTTCCACCCAAATTGACTATTGTGAACAAATATAATGGGGGTTTCCGAGGAACAGTTCAATTGTTAAGAGATCACAATTCTTGTTGGATGGCGGGTGTCTAGGCCAGATTGCGGGCACTGGACTATTTCACTGGGTACCTGCTAACTCCCACCAGCACAGTACCAGTCTCCTCCCACTTAATTGACCACTAGGCTACACTTTGCGTAAGCGGATTCAAATTTTGAAGTTTATGGGTTCCACATAGACTTCAAATTAATACTACATAATAATTGGGTCCACCGTCAAATATTTATAGATATTTAGTGGATTCTTAGTATATATACGGGGTTTAGGCAAAAACTACTGGGTTCACGTGAACCCGTGATCAAGCCTCTAGATCCGCCCCTGCACCCTTGGGTGCGGTCAAGACGTCGCAATTGGAATCATGAGTTAGAATCTCATGCCCTTATGTTTACTATTTCCCAATTGGGCATTCACTACAAGATTGATGTGGGCTTGCATGCGAGGCCTTCCTTTTTAAGTTCTGTGGCTCGTAAATGATACCTTATGCTAGTGTAGCTGTTGCGATTAGACTTAATGTAACTTTTAGCATATTTCATTGAACAAGTTTAGGATACATTAGAGTTATAAACTTTAGTGTAGTGTACAATTTCTCATTTGGTTATTACCAGACAGTTTGGTGATCGAAGGGGGACATCTTTTTGCTGGTTTTGGAGGATGTATTTTCTTCGCGTCACATGACTAACGCTTAAACTTATGGGAAGTGTTTATCTCTAGTCCTGTCATATTTGTGAAAAAATAAATACTTCGAATATAACACTTTTGCAGTTCGTGGACTGCAAAAACAACTTTTCTTTGGCTACTGGATGTTTTCCAGTGATTTTGCTGGCTTATTTGGAAGACGGAGATGAAGCTATCTGCTCTTTTGACTTCTGCTGGAATCAATATTGCAGTCTGTGTGGTGCTGTTCTTTTTGTATTCCTTATTGAGGAAACAACCAACTTTTGTAAATGTCTACTTCAGCCAGAGATTTGCTCCTCATGTACGAACAAGACACCTTGGTACCTTTTGCTTTAACCGATTTGTTCCTTCTCCTAGTTGGATCTTGAAGGCATGGGAAGCATCTGATGAAGAGATAGTTGCTGCCGGGGGCTTGGATGCACTAGTGTTGGTGCGGATGATTGTTTTCAGGTGAAAGCTGAACTTTCCTCATTGTATTAATTACTTCCTCTTCTGTTTTTGCTGAAAAAAGTCAATTTAATGCCTGAAATTCAGAGGTGGCAACATTTTCTTCCCTCAAGTTCGTTCACGTTCCTACGGAAATTTATTGTTTTTTGCGGAATATTTCATCAAGCTGAGGAATCCACTGAAAAGATGTTTACTTATTTCTGAAAATATTATTGCTTGTTTGCATGGCCTGATCTTGAAATAGACACTGTTCTCACTATAAAGATGGACAATCTTGATTTCGTTATACTAGCTTTCATAGATATGCTCAAATGGTGTGTATTTCCTAGTAAGGATGTATAGCATGTGTCAAATGGTAAATTTGTTAGTTGACAGTATACTGCATGCCTGTCTTTGTTCCTCCTTTTTCAGGTCAATGTACCGTTAGTCTTATAAGTGTACTTACCTTTCCCTGCTCTTATTGTGGACAGTTTCCGAATATTCTCCATGGCAGCTATTCTGGGCCTTTTCCTGGTGCTGCCTCTTAATTATTTTGGTCAAGATATTCGACGTCAGCAAATTCCAGCTGAGTCATTGGAGGTATTCACTATTGTGAATGTTGAGGCAGGGTCAAGATGGTATGAAACATGTATAAGTATGCTGTTAATTTTTTTAATGTGGATAATTAATCTATTCAGTATTCCCTTATAAATGGACATATACAGATGCATAATACAAGTGGTGGTTTTGTTTCATATGAAGAAATGACAATAGAAAGCTTTTGTCTTTGTCTAGTGTCCAAAATTCTGCAATGCCAAGCTTTACAAAAAAAAAGAAGAAGAGCAAATGCCAAGTTTAGCCTTCTTTGCATTTTGCATCTGAAATTAGTATTACCCAGTAGAGAGGAACTATTATAGAAGAGAACGACTTGCACGTTTACCAATTTCGATGTTAGCAGAAAATGTGTTCATGACGATGACATATTATCTCCTGATTCATTGAGTTTCTTTTCTCTTCAGGTTCTGGGTGCACTGCCTTGCACTGTATATTATATCCTGCTCTGCTTGTCTTCTTCTTTACTTTGTAAGAATTTATTGCTATTTCCAAATTATCTGCTTTTCTTTTGAACTTGTGTTTATTTTATACGAGATACTTCGTACCATGCTATGGCAGTTTTTTTCTTAAAAAAATTTTGCTGCTTGCTTTTAGGAGTACAAAAGTATCTCAAGGAAGCGGCTGGCGTACTTCACTTCATCAGTTCGCCATCCAAGTTACTTCACAGTTCTGGTCCGTGCTATCCCAAAGTCTCAGAAAGAATCATACAGTTATACAGTGGAAAAATTCTTCACAAATTACTACGCATCAAGTTATTTATCTCATCAAATTGTTTATCGTTCTGGCCCTGTTCAGAAACTGCTGGTGAGAATAAGGCACTTTTTATTGTAGTCTAACTAAGAAAGCATTTCGGATGGTGACCTCAGGTCCTAATATCCAAGGTTACCTCTTGAATCTTGTGTTACTCTACCATCATGGTCAATCTTAAGATTCTTAGGTTACTGCGGATTGGTCCCATTTGTTTTGAAAACAAGGCGAATGTTTTTGGCCAATTCTTTTTTTTTAAAAAGTTTTTTAAGGTGTGTTTGTTTGGCATTTTTTGCTTAAAGAAAAAAAAAGTTAGTACCATTTTTCTCAACACTTTGAAACTGAATTTTTTTGCCAAGTTTTTAAAGAATTTTAAAAAAAATGCCTAGATTTAAGCGAACCGGATTCAATGGACCTAAATGAAAAGTACTACTCGAGCAGCACGCCCACCTCACCTCCCTCTCTGTTCTTCTTCTTTGTGTTTTTATAAACCATTTTGATATATTCTATAAGAAGTTTAAAAAAAATCTACATGAGCTAAAGATAATAGTTGGTTTCTTCTTGATCTACGCTTCTGCTTACGCTAGTGTTTTGACATTTATCTTCTTGGTTGGGCTTTTTCTTTGCTCCTTTGCTTTTCTCTTTCTTTGGTGGTTAATGTTCCATAGATTATATGACAACAGACTGATGCAGAGGAGGTGTTCAAGATGCTTAAAACAGCCCCAGAAGAGCTTTGTCCTGGATCAAATTTTATGAGATGTGGCCTTTGTGGAGGAACAAATCACTCTTTCAAGATGCTTCCTGCTGAGCGTGTTAGTGATAAAGGAAGAGATGATTCTGATGGTTCAGATTTGAGAAAAAAGGTCACATCTGTCCACATTATATTCCATAATTCATATGTTAGGCTATCTTCAATGTACATATCCTTTATTGCATAGAAGATTATGTCTTCATGAAGTTTTTAGCACATTTTGTTGCTCAGCTTCTCTTCAGTCTGTTGACAAAAGTTCACTGCTTTTATACTCTCTGCCTACCATATTGTACTCTGTGGTTTACTTTCACTATATTTATGGTTGGTGTCTCATATATATATATATATATATAATATATATATAAAGAGAAAAACTGTGGCCACATATTTTATTTTGCTTAATTCAAATTTTGGGGCTGACTGTTGGTTCTTGGTAGCATAATTGAGAAGGAAGTAAAGAAAATGGTAGGATGATACTATTAGGAATGAACCTTGCAAATAAACATATGGAATGGCCATGACGGACTAATTTGATACAAAGAGAGTGTTGATTGTTGTCTTTTGGCTTTTAGCTAGAAGTGCTCATTGTAGAAGTTCTCGATGTATTCCCTTCTTGGAGGTTTAATGAGTAAACAAAATACTATCTTCTAACTACCACTATCTCTAGCCGAGTGCAAAACTACTCTGGATCCTGCTTCTTCTCCTTTTTTTTTTTCTCGTTTGTAGCTTTGGATCTCCTATGTTAGGATGACTGAATATTGCTACTTGCGTGGAATAAGCTGGATCATATGTATCTCCGCAACACAGAAAGTAATGAAGGAACAAAAAAAAGTTTTTAGTTGTGCTTGTATTACCATAGTTGTATCTTTGTCTTTTTCTCCCGCTCATTTTTTCTCTCTGTGTCGTATAACTCTCAAATGCCTTTAGATTATCTCGCATGATTCTGCTGTATTCACGCTAGAAATGTGATGAAAATTCTGTTTTTAATGCTAATGACGGAGAAAATGTCATCTAGGTTCCTTTCTGTTTCCCATTCTCAGAAAGAAGCACTCAACTTCTTAGAATTTTTGCTTAACTTTGTCAAGTGTGTTCATACTGCATGAATTCCAACAGTCAAGATTTTCGTTGTCATCTGTTTTTGCAAATAATAAGCATATTCTAGATGCTCATTATGAATTATGTTGCCTGTCAGTCGGCTGTACTGAAACCTGGCCAAAGGATGGTAACTTTTTATTATGATTTTGGCACTGTATGCATATGGACAAAGTTTCTCTTCAATACTGTGTATCCATCAGTACCTCTTTGGTACTTTGTGAAAGTAATTTTATCTGAAATTTTATGTTGTGTACAATTGACTTTTAAAAACATGGCATGCAGCATGATGAATATGAGCTCCATGAGTTAGTGAATAATTAATTAGTAAGAAATAACTTGTCGCAGGACTTGCTCCAAAGTTTAAATGCTTAAAAAGTTCATGAAATTCCATCCTCTGTGAGAGTCACCACATTGGTTGAGGGTATATGGTGTTGTCTTCTTATATGATCTTAGGCAATCCTTTAGTGAGCTACCTTTGAGGTTGAGTTAGGCCCCTTGTCCATTTTCTTAACATGGTATTAGTCTATTAGACTAGAGTCATCCTATACTTGGTTTACCTAATGTTGGGCCCTCATGTTATGTTGTGCTCGCTCCAGATGTCAAGTCTTGGGCGTGCGAGGGGGTGTTAGACTCCCACATTGGTTGAGGGTATGGGCTGTCTCCTTATACAGTTTTCGGCAATCTACACCTCGGGGGCTAGCTTTTGGGCCTAATATTTCACTCTAATATTTCACTTCAATGACAGAAACGACATTTAGTTGTTTATGTCCCAGAGTGTGTGTACTATTCCTGCTGGCTTTTATTGGTGATTTGCTTTCTTGTGCTCAACCGTTTTTTCCAAGAAATTGGGGTAGTTGCATCTTTGAAACTATTGTTAGCCAATACAAGACGTGAACTGAAGTATATAAAATTTTCTTGCAGGAGTCTGCAGCTGCTTTAGTTTTTTTCAGGAATCGGTATGCTGCTTTAGTTGCTTCTCAAGGTCTTCAATCTCAGAATCCCATGTCATGGGTTACGGATCTTGCTCCAGAACCAGAGGATATGTACTGGTCAAACATCTGTGTTCCTTACAGACTCCTTTGGATTCGTAGAGTTGCTCTCCTAGTGGCCTCTATACTTTTTGTGGCATTTTTCCTTGTGCCGGTTTCATTAACACAAAGTCTTGTTCATCTCGACAAGCTGCAAAAAACATTTCCATTTCCTATAGGAATTTTAAAGAGGTAATGCAGTGTTAGACCTAGTATCTTGACTTGTACATGGAGTACAAGTGGTATTCCATGTGTGTGTGCGCGCGTGTGCATGTAGATAGCTTATGGGCATTATATCAATAAAGTCTGGCTGCATGATTTCAAGACCTAACTTGTTTGAGAGGATGATGCTGGAACTTTACCTTCTTCCTTTGTATTAGGATATTTCCTGTTTGCTTTAATTAGAGCTTTTCAATTTATAAGAGGAAAACATACATGAGCAATGTAGTAATCCTTTTCCCCCTCTTTCTTGCAGGACAGGAGTGACTCAGCTAGTCACTGGATATCTACCAAGTGTTGTATTAATTTTATTTTCCTACATTGTTCCTCCATTGATGTTGCTATTTTCTAAAATGGAGGGTTCTATCTCTCGTAGTGGCAGGAAGAGGAGTGCGTGCATAAAAGTTATTTACTTCTTCTTCTGGAATGTTTTCTTTGGTAACATCGTCTCCGGTTCTGTTATTGAGAGATTAAACAAAATCTTTAAGGATGTAAACAATCTACTTTCAACGGCTGTGCCATCAACGGTAACTGCACCCCCTCTCCGTGTGTTTACCTTCTTTCCCTCTTGGTATAACTGTCTTGTTTAAATATTGATAAATATACTCCCCCCCCCCACCCCTCTCGATATCTTGAATTTAAGTGTTCATATTGTTTTATTTTGAGGCTTTCCTATGTGTTTAATGATAATAGCTTCTTTTAGCTTTTCTGTTGGTTGATGATGCCAGAGCTGGTCTTCGTTGTGTAGTTTCTATTTTGGTTTTAGCATTAAACTTTTGGTATGGGAATATTACATGCAAGTTGCATAAAATTCAATTGAAGGTTATTCAGGAGTGGAAAGGGAAGGTACTAATCCTCTGGAGGAAGTACATGTCAGTTTTCCCACATTGTTTGATTTGATAAAGGCAGAAAAGGGAAATATCTTCCATTTTCTCTTACACTGAAAATAAGAGAAGTCAACAAAACTGCTGCTTTTCAACATTGTTTGATTTGATATTCAACATCGTTTGATTTGTAAAGGGCGGAGAAGGTAATAATTAAAATCTGAGACTGAATTTGAGAGCACGAGCCGTGGAAACAGCCTGTTGCAAAAATGCAGGGTAAGGCTGCGTACGACACACACTTGTGGTCCGGCCTTTCCCTGGACCCCGCGCATAGCGGGAGCTTAGTGCACCGGGTTGCCCTTTTTTTTTTAGACTGACTTTGAGAGCAAGTGAAACAAAACTACAACAGCATAATGATGTCTTCTAGTGCCAAATCTTCTTCTAACCTGTCTATTTGGGGATTGGAGAACCTCTCGTACACCTAATTTTTCCCCTGCTTTTATAATTTCCTCAGTATCTACGTTTCCCTTAGCAATGTGAATGGACTAGTTTGTTTACCCTAGTCTTTCATCAATGACACTGGTATCGGTATAATTCATTTAATCACGTGACCACAAAAGTTGATTGATTGCATAATATGATTTTTTCTTTTTGCAGGCCACCTTTTTTATGACTTATGTTTTGACATCAGGCTGGGCAAGTCTCTCTGTTGAACTCATACAACCATTTGGTATCATCTGCAGATTGTTCTCCAGGTTTATTCTCAGAAACAGGGAACAATCATCTCATGGAACACTGACTTTTCCATACCATACAGAAGTTCCGAGGATCCTCCTATTTGGGCTTTTTGGCTTTGCATATGCCATATTGGCACCTTTAATACTCCCATTCTTGGTGGTTTATTTTTCCATTGCTTACTTTGTATACCGTAATCAGGTAAATACATCCCATTTAGTTTAAATCTTCTTTTACATCCTCTTGTTTTTATCTCTATTAGCTCATCGTTATTTTGGTTACTGAGTCTTAAGAATGGGCATTCTTGTTGGCACTAACATTTTTCTTTATCAGTATGTATGTTCTGAGAGATGTTCATTTCTTTCGAATCTGACTTTCCAAGATAAATTTTTTTGGAAAAACTAGTAAACGGTAGCTACAAGATGAACTAGGACCTTCTGCTTTCAGAAAACCAGGACTCCTCTTTCCGCATTCTTCGTGATTCCTTTAGTGTCTTCTTCTTATGTGGTTTTCAATGTGTATTCTTTTATGAATTCTAGAGGTATCAAATAAGCAGGTTGGGCCAAATATTGGTAGGTTAATACAAGTTGAGTTAATGAACATTTCACAGTCAACCTCCTTAAAGGTTACATGGTTAATTTGCACCAAACAACATGTCTTATCAACCTGCGCAATTCAAAAACACTTACCCATTTGTTTCTTCTGCTCATCTTTTGATTTGCTGCTTCTTTTTTTGCCTTCAAAGTGACCCTTCTTCTTGCGATTTCTGCTTTTGCGCTTTTTCTGCTTCTCTTCTACTTTTTCTTTCTGCCTATGATTCTTTGATGATTCTGTTTCTCTTTTTCTTGTGTTCTCTCCTTCACTTTTTTATTCTCTAACTTTGATCTAAAACGATTATTTGAAAGATAGAAAGTGACTTTTAAAACAAAGCAAACCTTAAAGCAATTAAATATGAACATAAATGCTAAATTATAATTCTTTTCTATAGTTGATTAGTTCAAAACTAAAAATCAACTTGTGTGATTGAAGCTATCTTTCTGTGAGCTTGTTGAAATTGCAATTTTTTGATACTTACTTGAACCATTGAGATTGGTAATGTCATTGTTGTAGGACATTGACAGTGTTACTTGCAATTTTAATGTTAGAATAGTTAAATTCTCACATGTATATGTACATATAATGTTTTTTTTGTATTCCCTCTAAATTATAAGCTTTATTTGAAGAAGCTTATGCACTTCACTTCTCACTGCTTCTCTATCAAAACTCTACAAGTTTCTTTTTCTGCTTATAAAAACACTGCACTACTTGTTGAGATGAGTAAAGGGATTTATTTTCAATGTTTTTGCTGATCAGCTTGTGTACCTTCCTTTTCACTGATGAATATCCATGCGCTTGCATCTTTTTTCCTCTTTATAGCCTGTGGTTTGACAACTTACGGAAACTTTCAGATCCTCAATGTATATGTGACAAAATATCAAACTGGTGGAACCTATTGGCCTATTGTGCACAACACCACAATTTTCTCAATGGTGCTGATGCAAATTATAGCTTCGGCAGTCTTTGGATTTAAAAAATCTTCAACGGCATCAAGCTTCACTATTCCATTGATAATCTGTACACTCCTCTTCAATGAGTACTGCAGGCAAAGGTTTGAACCATTATTCAAGTACACTCCTGCTCAGGTATGACTAATTGCACAATCCATTTTATATGTTCCTCCATGTATGCATCTTATTTCGTGTGTGCGTTTCTACAGATCCTCATTGAGATGGATAGGCGGGACGAGGAATGTGGGAGGATAAAAGAGATGTATCAACAACTCACATCAGCTTATTGTCAGTTCAAATCAACTTCACCTACATTGGGTGAAGCTGTTCCTGAAAGTGATGAAGAGAACATGAGTGTCCATAAGGTTCAAGACGTAGAAGACATTAATCCAGGTTCAAATAGCTTAATGACTGTTGTAGGACACCCTTACATATCTGGATGTTTTTTGACACGCTTGACACTTTGTTACTTGCAGGGAGAAGTCCTCATCTTCCTCCATCATGTACATCTTTTGATAGTAAAAGTCCTCCTCGTCTTCCTTTAACATCTTTGGATGTTAGAAGTCCTCATCTTCTTTCACCAAGTGCGTCTTTGGAAATTAGAAGTCCTCATCTTCCGTCATCACGTACGTCTTTGGAAATTAGAAGTCCTCATCTTCCTTCATCACGTACGTCTTTGGAAATTAAGAGTCCTCCTCGTCTTCCTTCCTCACATACATCTTTGGAAATTAAAAGCCCTCGTCTTCCTTCATCACATACGTCTTTGGAAATTAAAAGCCCTCGTCTTCTTTCACCACAAGCGTCTTTGGAAAATAAAAGTCCTCATATTCCTTCACCACGTACGTCTTTGGAAAATAGAAGTCCTCATCTTCCTTCATCACGTACGTCTTTCGAAAATATAAATCCTCCTCATCTTCCTTCACCACGTACTTCTTTGGAAATTAGAAGTCCTCGTCTTCTTTCACCATGTGCGTCTTTGGAAATTAAAAGTCCCCGTCTTCCTTCACCACATGCGTCTTTGGAAATTAAAAGTCCTGTTCTTTCTTCATCATGTACGTCGTTGGAAGCTGAAGAATCATGTGCCAAGTAGATGAATATTTTCTGTGCATTTTATATGCGGAATCAGTGCTGATTGTGCATTCTTACGACTGTCTATTGTATGACATGGTTGATTTGTGAAATGCCTTGAGAAGAGACTTCGTGAAAGCGTATAGAAAATATTTTTCTTTGAAATATGCCATCTGAAGGGATTACTTGGAAGTGTACATAGATTCTTCGGGGGCTTCTGAAGCTGCAAAACCTTAAGAGTTACCTAAAGATTGTTTTATATTCCTCCCTATATATTTTTGATATTTTGTATAGATGGTTCCATGATTATGGAGACCTTTGTAAGTACATGATTTTGTTTCTTAACTTTATGGACTAGGAAAAATGAGTTTAGTTGTGGGGCTCACTGAATGCTTATTTTTTTTTTTTTGATAATTGCTTATGTGTATCTACTAAATGTGGTTAAAAGCAATGGGTGCTTACTCCATGTAGATCCTCCACTAATCATGGCAAGTGTAAATTTAAATAAGTGGCGAATTGTGAGACATCACGACATGTGTAAGTTCAAATATATGGTGAATTGTGGGGCGCGTGAACCTGTCTTTCTTCCAATAAAAGTTAAATTCTTATGTAAATTTTCCCATGTTTTTCTATATAGGGCAGAAGGCACCCATGATTAAAATATCGGATTGTGTGCCTCAGTTCGAACATATGGCCACATTTGTTATTTGGCTTTGGGCTCGGCTTTTCTTCTATTTTTTTCCGTTCTTTCTTTTCTAGTTTGCCTATTCTTAGAAATTTTTCCTTCTTTTTTTTTCTCTTCTTGATTGCATTCAATTTATTAATTCTTCAAGATTTCATGATAAACAATAAGTTAGTTTTTTTTTGTGGTACCACTATAAATTTGTTTCGCTCTAAATAATTTATGTGACTGGAAGATATAAATCACATGAAAAGACCTGCTTTATTATTTTTATTCCAATCAAATTATTGCTTAATCATATTTTTGTTCCAATCAAATTATTGAAATTTTGTCTCCCTTTGTAACGGAGTATAGTTTTCTTTTTTGGATAAGCAATTCACATACAAATAATTAATCATATCCTCTAGGTCTTTTTGATTTTTTTATGCTTCTTGTTTCCCAAAAATTTGCACAAGTTCTAGTTTTTACGGCGTTGAGTTGTAATTAGTATTCTATTTTCCCTCTTTGTTTGAATTTTGATGTTAAAACTGTTTACCCTAAAAATTGGATAACAATTAAAATTATAACGTGATTTTAAGGACACGTGATTTCACATAATATCAATTGATGAATATGAAAATTAGTAGCAAAAATTAATAATAAAATTAAGCAAACCAGTATTTGAATGGAATTCAGCCCTCGAGTTGAATACCCTCGAACTGATCAATGCAAGAACGATTAAAAGTATAACAATCTGGTGAACAAGAATATAAGTCAGAAAGTATTGTATTGCTTTGATATGCATGAATGTAAAAGTGCCTATAAAATGATTAGGACCCTCTTTATATAGTAGAGGAGTCCTATTTATGGTACAATTCCAATTACGGAAGTAAATCCTATGATTAGCCTAAACAACTGCCTTTGATTTGATCAGTTTCGAGATTCCTACCATGATCTTCGACCGATCACAGATATTTCGCTTTCCTGTTATTGTGCTTTGCTCGGAGTCTGCTCCGTTTGGTCTCGATCGCTGCCGGCCTTGATCTCGGCAGGCACTTCGATTCTCGAACTCGGTACCTTGTCTTCATCACTTTGATCTTCTCCACTACGAGGTTGATCCTCGATTCACCTCCCTAATCTCGATCAAATAGTAAAATTGGACAGGCCTGATTTTAACCATATACAGATAGTCCCCTTGTTTCTTGGAATGTAATGAGAAGAAACGAATTGAGCCTTCGATTTTATACTCCGAATTGTCATCACGTCATCCTCGTGACGTAAGCGACAGAAGTGATTGAAACGTCCTGTCGGTACAGTTCCTAAATTCATTAATGAGCGTCAGTTGGTGGTCGGCCACCAGTGCCTTTGAACCGTCGCCGTGAATCGTTTTAATAGGCCCCTTCTCTCATTGATTCAATCTTTACTTTCACTTTCTTCTAATCCCTTAAGCTTTTTACGCCTCTTAAGCTCTTTATTTCTTCAAAATCTCTAGGTTTCGTTATCAACCTTTCCTCAAAACATCAAACCTTATTCTCTTCTACTTTCATTAAACTTATCCTAAAATGGCAAAAACGTCAAAGACTGTTCCTCAAAAGCAAAAAGATTCTTCATCGCGACCGGCCGACGATAAAACACTGGTGGAGTCGCTCCCTGAGGAGTGCGTTCCCGAGAAGGGGTGTGTCTTTGATTTCGACTTCAAAGTTGAAAAGACTTTGTCGGTCCTTGGTCGGTACAAGCCTATGTCGAGATATATAAGCTCGATAACTGAGAGTGACCTTGAGCGAGTAAAGAAAGAATGTCATTGGAAAGATAAAGAGGTGGTGATTCCGGCCCCCGAAAAAGACATCACTACCCATGTGGAAGGGTTTCTAAGTATTTACACTTACCCTTTCACCCTAGGCCCTGTCGACCCCGTTGTTATCAATTTTTGCCGCCAATATCAAATAACCCTCGGTTAGATCCATCCTTCTTTTTGGTGAATTGTCATTCTTCTCCGATTCTTGCCTTTCACCCTTGATCACCTCATCAGGTTGTATATCCCCCATCTCTTTCGATACGGGTTAATAAAACTCCAACGTCGGGCCACCAAGGTGTTGTTCTCAAGTATAGATGAGGACAAGGATCGAGGGTGGATGGGAAGGTTTGTTCGAGTGAAGACTCCCTGTAAGGCCCCGTAAATCTTACCTAAAACCCGACCAATTTTGAGGTCCATTTTGCGGCCAATTATGCGATCGCATAACCATTTAGCGGGCTGCACTTTTGCCGCATAACCATTCTTGAACTTTTGTGAAGGGAGGTTCTGCGACGTATTATGCGATCGCAGAACAGGTATGCGGACCGCATATTGGCTGCAGACCGAGGCAGAAAATTTAGGTCCCCGAGGGCCACTTTTTGCGGTCATTTTGCGGGCTGCACAGCCATTACGCGATCGCATATGCGATCGCTGATCCGTGTCGGGGCTCCAAATTTCTAAATTTTAAACCCGATCCCATGTCGTTAAAACATATGCTAAGGCTCATTTTGAGCCTATTTCTGATGCTTTAGAGTGAGATAAGGAGTCCTAGAGTGAGAGAGTGATCCTCAACTAATTTCTCCTTAATTCTTGCTTAAGACCTTGAAGATTGTCAAGTAAAGTTCACTACGTCCTCACCTGAAAGGTAAGAATCTATGCCCTATCTCTTAATTTCGAAATTTCTACTAATATGGGTAATTAGCAAGATGGTTCATGGGCTTGAGGGTTGTTTGTTTTGCATGCATGGGTGGTGAAAGAATGTAGGAAGATTATGGGCTAAAAATGATAAAAGTTGGGTTGTGGAATGATGGAATCTTACACAAAAAGAGTCTTAAAACATAATGCACACATAGTGTTTGATAGAATGCTTTAGTGAGCTAGAATTATATATCATTCTCCTAATCTTGGGTTCCATTCTGCTATATTGCAAAAATAGATTGAAGTTGCTAGTTCCAGAAAACATCTTAAAGTCTTAAGATCTCAATTGAGGTATGCATGGATAAACCCCCTTCTTCTTAGAATCGAACCCCTGGTATTCGGGTAATTGGTGTATGTCCCTAAATTAATCATTGATAACTACCGATTCTAGCCTATTTTATGCTGTTTTTTGCCTAGGTTTTGGATAAAAAATGTGTAAAAGTATTCTCGAAAACTAACTTATTGTACTTGTTTGCAGGGATTGGTCAAAATGAAGCAAGAAAGTCATAACCAGCTCATAAAGGAGTTAAACCTACACAAGTTCAAAGCTAAGCTAAAAGCGCTGACTGCGATGAAATAGAGCATCTGTGGAAGGTCTACCGCTGAGGCGACCATAAATACTCTCTCTGCAGAATTGAGGTTCAGAGAAGGCAATTTTGGGCACAACAGAAATCGCTGACCGCGGTGAAATAACGCGACAGCGAAATACTTGCCGCGACCGCGGTCCAAAGTCCGTTGTAGGCGAAATTGAGAATTAGAGGACTGGAAATTTGAGCTCAAATGAAGTGCGCAGTCCGCGAACATATTACGTAGCCGCGGTGCTAAGGTGGTTGCTTTTACACTCCTAGCGGAACCAAGTCCAGATCAAGCTCAGAAGAGAAAAAATGCTGTCCGCGCTTGCTTTTGCGCGACTGCGAAAGTCCAAACACTGAGGCGCTCAGTATTGTGCTGATAACGGAACCTCCGTAGGGGTATTTTTGTCCAGTAATTTTAGTTGTGTATAAATAGATCTTTTTCAGATTTTTAGGTTATCTTTGTTTTATGGAGCTCGTGAACAGCCGTATTTTACTACTTAGAGTAATTTTAGAACATCTTCAGCTATTATTCTTAGATTTTCTTCTTGTAATTAACTTTTATAGCTTATATTCCATCTCTATCATTGATTTATACCTTGATTATGAGTAGCTAAACCCATTAGCTAGGGTTGTGACCCAACCCTAGTGTGGGTTTTTAATGGGTCTTCTATTTTAGGGCTTAATTGTTTATGGGTTAGTGATATTTAGCTTGTTTCATGCTTTAATTGTAGAATTGGTGGTTGCAAATACTGATTCACGCCTTTATGACTTAGACTCTTCTTGAGAAAGAGGGACTAAGCCTAGGAAATTCAGGCTAACAAGGAATTGGGATGCATTCAAGAGATATGATAGCCCTAATTAAAGGGTTAAACCTAGAGATAGTAATACCCGACTTGAGCCAATTTTACTTGTATTGTTTGAACACCCAATTGGTCTTGGGAAATCCAATTAGGGCAAAGACACTCAAACTACCGAGAGGTATAGAGTGAGTAATTATGTGTAATGGTTATATCACGACCCAAACAAGAAAGTCATAACCAGCTCATAAAGGAGTTAAACTTGCACAAGTTCAAAGCTGAGCTAAAAGCGCTAACAACGATGAAATAGTGCAGTTGCGGAAGGTCCACTGCTGAGGTGACCATAATTACGCTCTCAGTAGAATTGAAGTTCAGAGAAGGCAATTTTAGGCACAACACACACAGTTGACCGCGGTGAAATAACACGCTAGTGAAATACTTGCCACGACCGCGGTCCAAAGTCCGCTGAGGGCGAAATTGAGAATCAAAGGACTGGAAATTTGAGCTCAAATAGAGAGCACTGTCTGCGAACATATTACGCGGGTGGGGTTGAA
Organism: Nicotiana sylvestris; assembly: GCF_000393655.2. Taxonomy (NCBI): domain Eukaryota; kingdom Viridiplantae; phylum Streptophyta; class Magnoliopsida; order Solanales; family Solanaceae; genus Nicotiana; species Nicotiana sylvestris. The sequence continues at coordinate 64,822,380 of NC_091066.1, forward strand.
CACTATGCTGAGGCGATTGCTTTTATGCTCCCAGCGGAACCAAGTCCAGACCAAGCTTAGAAGAGAAGAAATGCGGTCCACGCTTGCTTTTGCGCAGCTGTGGAAGTCCAAACGCTGAGGCGCTCTGCATTGCGTTGACAGCAGAACCTCCATAGGGGTATATTTGTCCAGTAATTTCAACTGTGTATAAATAGATATTTTTTTAGATTTTTAGGTTATCTTTGTTTTGAGGAGATCATGAACAACCTTATTTTACTAGTTAGAGTAATTTTAGAACATCTTTAGCTATTATTCTTGTAATTAACTTTTGTGGCTTATATTAACCCATTAGCTAGGGTTGTGACCCAACCCTAGTGTGGGTATTTAATGGGTCTTCTATTGTAGGGCTTAATTGTTGATGAGTTAGTGATATTTAGCTTGTTTCATGCTTTAATTGTAGAATTGGTGGTTGCAAACACGGATTCATGCCTTTATGACTTAGACTCTTCTTGAGAAAGAGAGACTAAGTCTAGGAAATTCAGGCTAACAAGGAATTGGGGTGCATTCAAGAGATTTGATATCCTCAATTAAAGGGTTAAACTTAGAGAGAGTAATACCCGACTTGAGCCAATTTTACTTGTATTGTTTGAACACCCAATTGGTCTTGGGAAATCCAATTAGGGCTTAATTGTTTATGGGTTAGTGATATTTAGCTTGTTTCATGCTTTAATTGTAGAATTGGTGGTTGCAAACACTGATTCACGCCTTTATGACTTAGACTCTTCTTGAGAAAGAGGGACTAAGCCTAGGAAATTCAGGCTAACAAGGAATTGGGATGCATTCAAGAGATTTGATAGCCCTAATTAAAGGGTTAAACCTAGAGATAGTAATACCCGACTTGAGCCAATTTTACTTGTATTGTTTGAACACCCAATTGGTCTTGGGAAATCCAATTAGGGCAAAGACACTCAAACTACCGAGAGGTATAGAGTGAGTAATTATGTGTAATGGTTATATCACGACCCAAACAAGAAAGTCATAACCAGCTCATAAAGGAGTTAAACTTGCACAAGTTCAAAGCTGAGCTAAAAGCGCTAACAACGATGAAATAGTGCAGTTGCGGAAGGTCCACTGCTGAGGTGACCATAATTACGCTCTCAGTAGAATTGAAGTTCAGAGAAGGCAATTTTAGGCACAACACACACAGCTGACCGCGGTGAAATAGCGCTCTAGTGAAATACTTGCCACGACCGCGGTCCAAAGTCCGCTGAGGGCGAAATTGAGAATCAAAGGACTGGAAATTTGAGCTCAAATAGAGAGCACTGTCTGCGAACATATTACGCGGGTGGGGTTGAACACTATGCTGAGGCGATTGCTTTTACGCTCCCAACGGAACCAAGTCCAGACCAAGCTTAGAAGAGAAGAAATGCGGTCCACGCTTGCTTTTGCGCAGCTGTGGAAGTCCAAACGCTGAGGCGCTCTGCATTGCGTTGACAGCAGAACCTCTATAGGGGTATATTTGTCCAGTAATTTCAACTGTGTATAAATAGATATTTTTTTAGATTTTTAGGTTATCTTTGTTTTGAGGAGCTCATGAACAACCTTATTTTACTAGTTAGAGTAATTTTAGAACATCTTTAGCTATTATTCTTGTAATTAACTTTTATGGCTTATATTAACCCATTAGCTAGGGTTGTGACCCAACCCTAGTGTGGGTATTTAATGGGTCTTCTATTGTAGGGCTTAATTGTTGATGAGTTAGTGATATTTAGCTTGTTTCATGCTTTAATTGTAGAATTGGTGGTTGCAAACATGGATTCATGCCTTTATGACTTAGACTCTTCTTGAGAAAGAGAGACTAAGTCTAGGAAATTCAGGCTAACAAGGAATTGGGGTGCATTCAAGAGATTTGATATCCTCAATTAAAGGGTTAAACTTAGAGAGAGTAATACCCGACTTGAGCCAATTTTACTTGCATTGTTTGAACACCCAATTAGGCTTGAGAAAGCCAATTAGGACAAAGTCACTCAAACTACCGAGAGGTACAGAGTGAGTAATTATATGTAATGGTTATATCATGACCCCAAATATATCAAGCTTGTCCTAAATTTTAGATCCCATTAGATACTCACCTGGGTGTAAGTCACTTCCATAGTGTTTTTTATTAATTGAGGAAAACCCTACAAAAACATAGTACTTAGATTATTTTCATCATTCAGTAGCAATAAAAGTAGAATATAAACAAAACAAAACATGGTTAGAAGTGCAATTAAGAGAAACACACATAGCTAGATTGGATAGAAACCCAACTCCCAACCAATATTAGCTCCTTGTGGATATCGATCCCCACCTTTCGGGTAAAAGCTGCATCGACCAATCTTTGTCATTATATAGTGGTGTAGGGTTGGAGCCGATCACTTTTTGGCTTCGTTGCCGGGGAGCTGAACGGTTTTGGCTATCTATCTGACTAGTTGTATGTCTTGTTTTTCTTTCCTTCTATTTAACTTATGTGTGTAAGTTAATCAATTCAGGTATAAAATGGCAAACATTGATCCTCTCAGAAATGTTATCCCGGGGGAGGAGGTAGATGATAATGGTGAAAATGAGGTGCCTCTAGTACCTCAAGCTCAAAGAAGGGGCCGCCAGGCCAATGAAAATATTCCAGACCCTCCCCTAGTCCCTCCGAGAGTAGCTCCTCGAGTACTTCCAAATGAAGGTTACGCAAGTGCAATTGTCCCACCCCTAGATCCGGGCGGACAATTTCCAAATTACAAATGTTATGTTGACCTTATTAGAGAAAAGAGGGTACTTCACAGGCGCTCCCCATCAGAATGCATATAAACATCTAAAAGGTTTTGTGGATACCTGTTGGGGAAGCAAACAGACAAATGTATCGGAGGATGTATTGAGATTGAGATTTTTCCCGTTTTCACTTCAAGGGAAAGATATGGACTGGCTCGAAAGACTCCATAACCATTCCATAACCACGTGGGATGAGTTGGCCGACAAGTTTATAGCCAAGTTTTTTCACCGGGATATATGGAGACCTTGAGAGATGATATCCTGGCCTTTAAACAAGAGCTTACTGAACCACTTCATGAGATCTGGGAAAGGTATCAGACAATGGTGAAAGAATGTTCGAATAGATACATAACCAAAACAATGATCCATCAAACATTTTACCCTGGCATTAATACCACCAATCAGTGTATAGTGAACCAACTAGCAGAGGGAAACTTTATGAACACACCTTATGCTGAGGCGTGTGATATTCTAGATGAGATGGCATATAATTCCTCGGCGTGGCAAAGTCGAGCTAATGTGCCACAAGGTGATTCAAATGTCATTCACCTGCACAAAGAGATCCATGACCACGACCAAGCAATAGCAGAGTTGAATATGATAATGAACCAGTTGGCAAAATCTCAATTGCAGCAAGTTCAAGCACCAAGACAAGTGAATGCCATGGAAGGGGTAAACATGCTGGTAAACAAAAGGAGACAGTCTGGTCAACAAATGCAAAGCAATCAAGATCAATTTGATCAAGGTAGAAGTGGTTACAACTAAGATGATGGTTATGGTGAGCAAAGTAAAGAGGTTTTGTATGCCAACAACTACCAAGGACAACAGGGCAATGCTCTGAATCAACAACAAAAATGGCGATCCCAAGGAAATTGGGGGAATCAAAACCAACAAAGAAATAGCAACTGGGGGAACAACAATCAGAATTGGGGCAACCAGAACAACAAGGGCAACTGAGGTGGAAATAACAATAGCAATTGGGGAGGAAACAACAACCAAGAGGGTTGGAATAACAGTATTCAAGGGAATCGGGGGCCGGGCTTTCAAAAGCCTTCGATGTATCAACACCAAAAAACCCGCCTCCATTTCTGTCCCAAGGTCCTAGCTCGTCAAACAATGAGATGGGGAGGATTGAGTTGATGTTTGAGCAAATGATGAAGAAAAATGCCGACTCTGATGCCCAGTTGGCATCCCATAATACTTATATCCGGAATTTGGAGGTCCAACTTGGCCAGATTTTGCAATCTTTGAACACGTGCCCTAAGAGGGCACTACCTAGTGACATGGTAGTAAACCCAAAGGGTGGGAACAATACCGGCTATGTAATGGCAGTAACCACAAGGAGTGGTAGAGGTGGTGAAGCAAGTACCTCCAAGCAAAAGGAAGTTATGAGTGATGAGGTTGAAGTGCAAGATGATGATGTTCCAATAGTTGATGAGCAAGTGAGTGAAGAGAATTTGGATGCTGAGGTGAGAATTGATATTCATGACAATGAGGTGGAGACTCAAAATGACGTGAACCCGTCTAGGAAACATGTGATAAACATGCCAGAAACAATAATGCCTAAAGCCAAGGCTCCCTTGCCAAGGCCTCCTCTACCTTACCCTCAAAGACTTGCAAAGCAGAAGAATGAAAACCACTTCAAGAAGTTTATTGAGATGATGAAAAGTTTGTTAATCAATGTGCCCTTAGTGGAATCTCTTGAGAAAATGTCGGGTTACGCTAAGTTTATGAAAGACTTGGTAGCTAAAAAGAGATCTATGGATTGTGAGACCATCAAAATGATTCAAGTGAGTGCCATTGTGCACTCGATGGCTCCAAAGCTTGAAGATCTCGTCGTATTTACCATTCCATGTACCATTGGGAGTGCAAATTTTGTAAAGGCCTTGTGTGATTTGGGAGCAAGTATTAATTTGATGCCTTACTCCGTATTTAAAACTTTGGGAATTGGTCAACCGAGAGCTACTTCAATGAGATTGCAAATGGGGGATAGAACAATGAAGAGGCCATTTGATATTATTGATGATGTTCTTGTCCGAGTTGATAGGTTTATTTTGCCTACTAATTTTGTGATTATTGACTACAAAGTTGACTATGAGGTGCCGATAATATTGGGAAGGCCTTTCCTAGCAACATGGAAGGAGTTGGTTGATGTGGAAGTAGGGGAGCTCACCTTCCGGGTGGGTGACGAAAAAGTTATCTTCCACGTGTGCAAATCAATGAGGCAGCCGAATAGTACTGAGGTTTGTTCTTTTGTGGATATAGTAACAGAGGTAATAGTTGATGACACGAGTGCCATGATCAATGTGGAGGATCCTTTGGAAGCGGTATTGTTGAACCATGATGTGACCGATGATGAAGTCTTGGTAGAATATGTAAATTCCTCGCAAGGAATGGGTTCTTACTCCTATGAGCCCCGTAAACTTTCCTTGGATCTTGAGAACAGAAAGACTCGACCAACAAAGCCCTCAGTTGAGGAACCTCCCATGTTGGAGTTGAAGCCTTTGCCTCTACACCTCCGGTATGAATTCTTGGGCCCTTGTTCAATTTTATCTGTTATTCTTTCTTCGTGTCTTACTAACGTGAAGGTAGATGCCACCCTTGAGGTGCTTCAAAGAAGGAAGAAGGGAATTGGATGGACTCTAGCTGATATTCGGGGAATAAGCCCATCCTTTTTCATGCACAAGATATACTTGAGGATAATTCCAAACCCTCCGTGGAGCATCAAAGGAGGTTGAACGAGGCTATGCAAGAGGTCGTAAAGAAGGAAGTTATCAAGTGGCTAGATGTAGGGGTGGCGTATCCTATCTCGGATAGTTCATAGACTTCACTGGTACAATGTGTGTCGAAAAAGGGGGGATGACTATAGTAACAAATGAGCAAAATGAGTTGATCCCCACTAGGACTGTCACCGGATGGAAGGTATGGATGGACTACCAGAAGCTGAACAAAGTGACCCGCAAAGATCATTTTCCATTGCCGTTTTTTGACCAAATGCTGGATAGACTTGCTGGGCGTTCTTAATATTGTTTTTTGGATGGGTATTCAGGCTACAACCAGATTATGATTGCACCAGAGGACTAGGAGAAAACCACCTTCACATGTCCGTATGACACCTTTACATTTTCCCGAATGCCATTTGGTTTGTGTAATGCACCGACTACCTTTCAGCGGTGTATGATGGCTATATTTACTGACATGGTGGAGGATTTCTTGGAAGTGTTCATGGATGATTTTAGTGTTGTGGGTGACTCTTTTGAATAATGCTTGGGTAATCTTGACAAAGTGTTAGCCCGCTGTGAGGAGACAAATCTAGTGCTTAATTAGGAAAAGTGCCATTTTATGGTCGAGGAGGGCATTGTCCTCGGCCATAAGATCTCAAAGAATGGTATCGAAGTGGACAAAGCGAAGATTGAACTGATTTCAAAACTCTCTCCTCCTACTTCCATCAAAGGAGTGAGGAGCTTTCTTGGGTATGCATGGTTCTATCAAAGGTTCATTAAGGTCTTTTCCAAGGTGGTGAATCCTTTATGCAAATTGTTGGAAAAGGATGCAAAGTTTGTGTTTAATGATGAGTGCATGAAAGCTTTTGAGCTTCTCAAGTATAGATTGACTACCACTCCCATCATCACTCCACCCAATTGGATCTTGCCATTTGAGCTCATGTGTGATGCTAGTGACGTTATGGTTGGAGCGGTCTTGGGGCAAAGGGTGAACAAGATGTTTCATCAGGTGTACTATGCAAGCAAGACTATGAATGATGCCCAGGTTAATTATACTATGACGGAGAAAGAGTTGCTACCAATTGTGTTTGTAATGGAGAGGTTTAGGACTTATCTCATGTGTGTCAAAGTGATTGTTCACACTGATCACGCGACACTCTGTTACTTGATGACCAAAAAGGACTCTAAAGCTCGATTGATGAGATGTGTTTTGTTGCTTCAAGAATTAGACTTAAAGATTGTTGATCGGAAAGGAAGTGAAAAGTACGTGGCGGACCACTTGTCCCGCTTGGAGGAGGAGGGGAGGCCCCGTGATGGCCTTGAAATTAATGATTTATTCCCGAATGAACAAATCCTCTTAGTTTCTTTGAATAATGTGCCTTGGTTTGCTAATGTAGCCAATTTTCTTGTGACTGGCATTGTTCCGAGTGAGCTCTCTTCTAACCAAAGGAAGAAGCTTAAACGGGATAGTTTGGATTATTACTAGGACGAACCTTATTTTTTCAAGATTTGTAATGATGATGTGATCCGAAGATGTGTTCCGGAAGAAATGAGTATTCTTGATGCTTGCCATTCCTCGCCCTACGGTGGTCATCATGGTGGGGCGAGAACTGCTTCAAAGGTTCTTAGCTGTGGTATTTATTGGCCCATTCTATATAAAGATGCTAGTGAGATTGTCATGAGTTGTGATGAGTGTCAAAGAGCTGGTGGAATTTCCAAGAAGGATGAAATACCTCTCACCACTATTCTTGAGGTTGACATTTTTAACGTGTGGGGAATAGACTTTATGGGACCTTTTGTGAGTTCATGTGGAAACACTTATATTTTGGTGGCCGTTGATTATGTTTCCAAGTGGGTTGAGGATGTAGCTTTGCCCAACAACGAAGCCCGGAGTGTGGTGGCGTTTCTCAAGAAAATATCTTCACATGGTTTGGCACTCCTCGGGCAATCATCAGTGATGGGGGTTCTCATTTTTGCAATAGGGCATTTGACACTTTGCTTGCAAAGTATGGTGTCAATCACAAGGTATCAACCCCTTATCATCCTTAGGATAGTGGACAAGTTGAGGTCTCCAATAGGGAGATAAAGAGCATATTGTCAAAGATTGTCAATGCAAATAGAACTAACTGGTCAAGGAAACTGGATGATGCTTTGTGGGACTACATGACTGCTTATAAGACTCCAATTGGTAGGTCTCCATATCGATTGGTATTTTGGAAGGCGTGCCATCTTCCGATTGAGTTAGAACACAAGGCCATGTGGGCACTGAAGAGGTTAAATCTTGAGTGGGATGTTGCAGCAAATCTCTAGGTAGAGCAACTTAATGAACTTAATGAGTTTCGGTTTCATGCCTATTCCAGATCGTCCTTGTATAAGGACAAGATAAAGTACTTACATGACAAATATGCCCATAGCAAGGAATTCAAGGAGGGTGACTTGGTTCTCTTATTCAACTCTCGATTACGACTGTTTCCGAAAAAGCTCAAGTCAAAATGGAGTGGCCCTTTTGAAATGGTACATGTGACTCCATTTGGTGCTCTTGATTTGAAGAATAAGAATGGTGAAGTTTTCAGAGTTAATGGGTACTGCATCAAACACTACCTGTGAAAATTTGATGACAACCACGTGGTGGCCTTGATCAATTTCAAATGATGATGGAATGTTTGATGCAGTGTAGGACAACACTTAAAAAATTTGGCTAAGTTAATTGAACTGCTGACCGCGCTCAAATTCCGCGGTCAACGGAAACTTTTTGTGGGGGCGTAATTTGGTAGCGGACGCAGAATTGAAAAGTCCAAAATGAGACCTCTCTGAAGTTTCATCCGCGTCCGCGGTGGGATTTTCGTAGTCAGCGGACCTGTTCCGCGGCTGCACATATTTTTCTGCTCTCAGTGGTGGTGTTGAATAGGTAGGTTTTCAGAACAGGTAAAAATGCGGACTGCGGTGAAATTTCGCGGCTGCACTTGGTAAGATATGTGGGTCCCGGTCTTTTTAGTATAAATAGAAGGTCATGGGTCCTTTTACACTTTTCACCATTTGAACTCTCAAAAAGAAAATTTCTACTGTTCATCTCCTCTACACTAAGCCCTAATTTGCAATAACACCAAATTAGAAGTCCATTTCCATCACTCATCAAACAACTGGTATGCTCAATTCATCACATTGATATTTTAAATTTGTGCTTTTCTTTTCTTTTAGTTTTTATTTCTTCCTTTGTTTTTTTAGTTTTAACTAGGGTTAATTAGTTGTTAATTATTTGATGCTAAATTAGTTAAGATTAATGGGTTGTTAATTAGTTGATGCCTGATAGGGTTTGGAAGTGTTCATGATACCTGTTAATGATAAGAAAAGTGAAACCCTAGGTTGCCCATTCAATTTTTGAATTCCGCGGCCGCGACTGTAATTCTGCGGTCAGCGTTCTTGTGAAAGCCTGAGCTACACATGGTTAGAATTCCGCGATCAGTGGTGAAAATTCCGCTGTCAGCGGCCTGCTTTACGCGACCATGTTTTAATTTTTGCAGACAGCGGATTCTAGGTTCAGAGACTTGTCAAACTGGGTCTGCGACCACATTTGTTTTTCCGCGGACAGCGGTTCAACTTTCGTGGCCGCGCCCAAAATTATGCTCTCAGCGGTTCCTTAGATTCATAGAATTGGTAGTATGATCGCCGGTCTTTCGTGGCCGCGGACCTTTTTTCACTGTCAGCGATATCCATTTCGCGACCGCCCTCCTTTTTTCGCTATCAATGGACCTCTGCCTTTTGGAACTATAAATTTTTTTCATCTGCCTTTCTTTACTGATTCTTTTAGCAACAATACTAATGAGCTTTCACTGATTGTGTATGCAGATAATGGTCAAATCTAGAGGTGGGAGTGATAAACAAAAAGGGAAAGCAAAGTCCTCTTGGGGCAGGGGACGAGGAAAAATCAAGTTACCCCTAGTAGTACAATAATCCATTGGGAAAATGCGAAATGCAATCAAAGCTGCGGACAGAGCTGCATCCCATTCCGAGGGTAGTGATTATGTCCCTACCCGAGTGGATTCAGAAGGTGATTATATACCTAATCATGTCTCGGACTTCCCAGGGAGGTTTTAGTTGAGAGACATGCCTACACCCCCAGCTTCCCTTGCTTCTCCTGCTTCATTGGAGTCGTTTGATGGCTCAGAGAAAAGTAGTAAGTCTTCAGCATCAGCCTCTCCTCCAGCTTCTCCACCTAGACATGACCCTATTGATGTAGATGCTAAGACAACAGATAACGGGAGAGGGGGTGATACCTAGACAGGAGGGTTGGAGAGAACAAGGAACCGGTGGTATGACAAGAAAGATTTGTTAGTGTAAAAGCCTACGACAATTTCGGGAATGGTGGCCTCAGAGGTCACTCACACATGAGAAGCAATTCATAGAAAGGGATCTTCTACACCACAACCCCAACATGAAGAGGCAATTTGATGAAAGAGTAGGGTGGAAATTCTTCACAAGCAAGCTACCGGAGGTCAATGAGCATTTAGTTAAGGAGTTTTATGCCAATGTCGCCCACATCAAAAAAGGGCACATTTTTGACCAAAGTCCGGAATCAGAAGATCAGATTTGATAGCAAGACGCTTAACGATTATGCTGGTTTCAATGATGAGGATGAGTCCTTATTTTTGGAGAAGGTGGCCATAGTTGAGTTGGCCCGCCCGTGGCTGGCATCAGTGATTGCTCTCCCGGGGACTACTCCAGCTTGGCTGACACCCGAGGTCCCAATCTACAGAACACATTGAGCTTTGAAGCGAAGGGTTGGGAGATGTTTGTGTGAAGCCGGTTAGACCCCACTACTCATGACAGTGATATGCCGGTTTCCCGGGCTATTGTAGTGGGGGCCATCATGGTGGGGTACCCGATCAACGTTAGGAACATTATGTCCATGGTGATCACTAGAGTGGTCAACAAGAATGAGAGCTCATACCCTTTCCCGAACTTCCTCACCATGTACCTGGAGGATCAAGAAGTCTAGGGAAGGGACTTCAACACCAAGGTGAAGCCAAAGAGACCATTCTTATGGTACAACCTACAGGGGTCAGACAACCCCAAGTCCAAGGGCAAAGTCTCCACTTCCACTGGCCAGTCTGAAGAGCCATCGGTGGTGGCTACTGGTTTCAAACCTCCTACTGCTATACCACATCCTCCCTCCGACCATATACTTCCATGCCCTCGTCGGTGCCTTCGTCATCATCATACCCTCTCACTGCCCTAAGGGCTAATCAGACTCTATCCAGCATCAACAACTGGATGCAGGCAGCTACATCAAAGTTGTCTGTCATATCCAGCATACTGGCAGCTCCGACATAGCCTCAAGTGCCAGCTTCTGTGGAGGAATCCCTAAAGGAGCTTCTAGACAACCAGAAGAAGCTCCTAGACAACCAAAAGCTGATTATCGCCACTTTGGAGGCACATGGAAAGGCAATCACGGACCTGAGCAAGCAAACAAAGAAAATGAAGAAAACTCAGGCTTCCAAGGAGTCGGTAAAGCTGCTGAGGAAGGAGGTGCACAAGATTAGATCAGCTAGCGACATCCCATTGGAGCTACTATTGGAGGTCCCAGTTCCAGCATCTCAGGCAGCATATACATGTGAGCAGGAGGCTGATAGAGAGCTTATGAGGAGAGGGGTGATTCCCAGACTAATGACCTGGAGATTGAGCTAGAGAATCCCGAGGGAGTGACCCAGGCCAGCCATAGGACCCAATCCAGCCACAGGACCCAGCCAGTGACCCTATGCAGACAGAGGATCCATAGGGAGTTTTCTTTACGCTCTACCCCTCTTTAATCTTATTTTTGCTTTTATCATTGATGACAATGCTAGTTTTTTTTTGGGGGGGGGGTTCCTATTTTGATGATTTGATAACTGGATTGTAATTATGATACTTATTTTTCTTTATCGTTATTTTTCACTTTTGGTTTGTATATAACTTTACCATTCCATGTATATATTCATTCCCCTTTTATGTATATTCGTTTTAATCCCCTATTGTACATATTCAGTTTACTTTCCGTATTTTACTTTATAACTTCTTTTGCGATTTTCCTTAATAGTATAGCTTCGTATTTCATTTAGTAGCTTGTTTTTCAATTTGTAGCTTCTTACTTTTACAAGTTTTTGTGATCAATAAGCCTTTGGTTTTCTTAATGCCACCATTTTTTCCAAGGTGGAATTTGTGTGAACTGTGTGGCTCTTCCCGATGATGGATGGAATGACAACCTTCTTAAGGGTTTGAGTCCGTTTTCTTTACGTTTTTGTGTAAATAGTAGTAATAAAGAATGCAGAATGGCCTAAATGATACCTGTATTTATACCATTTTGTCATGCCGGTCCCCAAACTTAGATTTTTGCTAATTGAATACTTATACTCATTCCAAAAGTGAATAATAAATGCTTATCCAAGGAGGCTGCCAGTTCATGTAATACAATCTCCAACACGTAGGACGCCACATCAATAAAATAAAACCACGTAGGCTCCAAGTCACATATTATGGCCACATAGGATAAAAAATTGGGAAAGGATTATTTACCCCCCCTAAACCCACATTTTCCCCTCATTTTACAATTACCTGCGTACTTAGGGCTTAGATAGTATCGAACAACAGTGAGTCTCTGCTCTCTTCTCCATTGTTGTTGCCGGGATTTTCATCTGTACAGTTGTTATCGAAGTTTGTGGGGGTAAGTTTCTTCATTTGTTTTTCATATTTTGTCTTTATTGTTCTTCATTTCCCTCAATTTATGGGGCTTTTGCTCTGTTTAGGGGTTTTTAGGGGAAGGGCTGGGTTAGGTTGTAATTGCTGTTTAATCTCCCTTAATATATGGGGCTTTTGTTGTGTTTTGTTACATATTAGAGTGAAAACCCTTTTTAATGTAGTGTCATGCAAGTAATGGCATATTTGGTTATTCCGTTTAGTGTTTTGGGTTTTTGTTGTCAAAGCAGAATTTCATCTTAGGTTTATGCATTTTTTGTGAAGTTTGTTGGGTTTCTTTCTTTTTAGTGGTCCACCAGAGTATTTCTGAATATTATAAGGTATTGTGGAGACGAAAAAGGAATCTTGGAAGCTTTTTTACTTAAAAAATCCGTCTTTTTTGTTGGTTTGTTTATGGAGTTGTGTAAAGGTGCAACTTTTGATAACAAATAGTCATTGATAACACTGTGTTTTTTGTTACTTTGCAGGTATGAAAAGAAAATGGCTTCAAGCCTAGTTAACCTACAAATCCACCATAGTGGTAATTTTGTATCGGACCCTGACCTAAGGTATGCAAATGGACTAACTTGTCCTCAATTAGCTACAGTTGATGTTGATGAGTTACACATTATGTTGTTTCACAAGTTTGCTAGTGACTTAGGATTTTTAGAAGTTGATTTGTTTGGATACAAAGTTAACAAAAGGGGTGACTATTACATTTTAAAAACAGATGCTGATGTGTTAAAGTTTCTTAATATATTGAAAGGTGGTGACTTTGTTGATGTTTGTATTGTCCATAAAATTAGTGAGCCTATTCTTGTTGAGGACATAACTGAACTAGACCCCACTATACAAACAGATGGGCATGACAGTGGGTTAAATGCTAGGGCTGATGTGTCACCTCCCAACTATGATATAAATAGGACTAAAAATGACAAAGATAAGGGTAAGGGGCAGATATAAATGAAGAGATAGAAGAATCAAATGAAGGTGAAGGTAATAACTTCTTATCCTATCACCTTCAAACATCAGAATCTAATTTTGATGAGGACCTTGATGATTCTGAAGGGTCTGACTTACTATTTGATATAGATGATAACATTAAAGAGTGTAGTGAGTTGGAAGATGACTTAGCTAAAACTAGACAGTCTAAACTCAACAAAAAGAAGGATGCCCAAGTAAATGTAGATGAGATACCATCTAGTCCAGTTGGTATAGATGTTGGTTTTGAAGATATGCATAAGAACAAAAGGGGAAAATAAGGGAAACTAGGAGGGGATAACCAATATTTTGATAGCTCAGATCCAAGTAGTGAGTTTAGTAATGATGAAAAAGAATTTGTTGGCCCTGATGAAATATGGGATGCACCAGCTAGGAATCCAAGTAAGAAGGTCTACTTTGACACAACTTGCAAAAAAATATTTTTTGAACTGTAATGATATTTGAGAATACTGTACAATTTAGGGAGGTATTGCAGACATATTCTATTAAAAAAGGTGTGAATCTTAAGTTGAAACCTAATGAGAAGGAAAGGGTTAGGGAAAAATGCACAAAGAAAGGTTGTCCATGGCATATCCTTGATAGCATAGAAGGTAGCACTAGTAATTTTAGGGTGATTACATACTACCCTGTCCATAAATGGTACAACAAGACAAGGAACAAGATGTGTAACCCACCATGGATTGCAAAGAAATTCAAAGACAGAATAATTAGTGAGCCTCAAATTAAGCTTTATCAGATTCAAGCCTTACTTAGGAAATCATATGGCTTGTATGTGAGTAAAACTTCCTGTAGAAGAGAAAAAATGATAGTTATGAAGGAGAATATAGGTGATTACAAGAAAGAATTTGCTAGGCTTCATGATTATGCAGAAATGCTAAAGTCTACTAATCCTGGCACTACTATAGTGATAAGGACATCTAAGGATTCAATTCCTGGCAAGGAGGTGTTTATGGGCATTTATGTCTATCTTGAAGCATTAAAAACTGGATGGTTAGAAGGGTGCAAAAACATAATTGGCTTTGATGGTGCATTCCTAAAGGGAATATGTAAAGGTGAACTACTTTCCTGCATTTCCAAGGATGGAAATAATCAAATGTATCCTGTGGCTTGGGTAGTAGTTGAAAAGGAATCAAAGGATACATGGTCTTGGTTAATCAGATGTCTCAAGCATGATCTAAACTTGACAGAAACTGAAGGAGAAGGGCTGACAATCATGTATGATATGCAGAAGGTATGGTTTCTAATACTCTGTCTTTAAAGTGTAACTGTTTTCATTTATGTTTAAGTTATAACAATATAATGTTGTTGATTGTACGATATTCATCTAGCAATAACTCAGTTATTGCCAAATGCTGAGATGAGATGGTGTGCTAGACATATCTGGGCTAATTGGAAGCAAACTTGACCTGGTGAGAAAAGAAGGAAAAAATTCTAGCAGTGTGCAAGAGCTACATTTGAAGTTTACTTTAGCAAGAAGTTGGATGAAATAGACCAGCTGAGGGGAGATATTGTTCAAGACTTACTGAAATACAACAAGGAAACATGGTGTAGGGCATACTTCAAAGAACATAGTAAGTGTGATGTAGTGGAGAACAACATGTGTGAGACATTCAATAGTTGGATATTGGCAGCTAGGCACAAATCTATCATTACTATGTTAGAGGAAATTAGAATCAAGTGTATGGAGAGGATGAATAGCATGAGAGAGTTTTCTGAAAAATGGGTAGGTGATATATCACCCATGGCTATGGAAATACTTGGAGAGAATGCTCAAAGGGCAGCCAAATGTGAAGTCAAATTTAATGGTGAAACAGGGTATGAGATCCAGGATGGGCCATATAAATATGTTGTTGACTTTAGGAGGTGTTCCTGTACTTGTAGATCATGGCAACTCAAAGGAATTCCATGTGCACATGCAATTACAACAATGCATTATAAGAACTATGAGGTTGAGCCATATGTTGACCATTGGTATAGAAAGGATACCGACGTTAAGGCATATAGCAAATTCATTCAACCTTTAACTAGTATGAATTTGTGGCCAAAAAGGACACTGCCAGCTATTGAGCCACCTGTTATAACTGCAATGCCAGGAAGGCCAAAGAAAAAAAAGGAGAAAAGCTACTGATGAACCAATGAAGAAGTTTGGGAAGGGTACAAGGATATGGAGACAAATGAGATATTCTTTGTGCAGGAATCTTGGACATAACAAGAAAGGATGTCCATCAACAGTAAGTATTAATGTTTATTTTGTTACTAATATTGAAAGAATTCAATTACTAGTGATAGTTTTGTTATGTATATGTAGAGAAACCAAGGGGGAAGGGATGGAACTAGTTCAGTTGGAGGTGAAACTGCTGAAAATGCTTCATCAACAGCAGCAAGTGGAAGTGCATCAATACCAACAGCTGGAAGTGCATCAGTAGTAGCTGGAAGTGCATCAGTACCAGTAGCTGGATCATCATCAGCAACTGGATCAGCAGAAGCACCTTCAACTATGGAAAGTGGCACCTTCATTCTACCAGTCACTGATCTAAGCACACAACAATCAACTAATGTTGCAGGAGGTCCAAAAAGGAAGACCAATGAGCCTAGAAGAGGTGGTGCAAATGCAGGTTCTAAGAGACCAAAGACAGTAGGATATGATGTGCTATTTGATTCAAGTGGCACTGTTATACAGAGGGTAAATATTTCCACTCAATTACAAAATCAACATATAAGGTTTACTACATAATCCCTCACTCACATCCTTTTATTTTTGTGCAGTCTGGAACTACTGACAGAGTGGTACACAATCCTTCTACACTCATAAGTTCTGCCCCTACAACATTGAACTTAGGTTCAAACCACCTGGACTAAAGTGGAAAGGTCGATCTGCAGTTACACAAAGGCAGATACAAGAATAGAGTTACAGAAGAGAAAACTCTACTACAACCACTCAAGCCACACCAATTACACAATCCACACCAAGCAGCCAAGCTACAACAGACATTAATTGAAGTGCTCAACTGATATTTACATATTTTGAAGACTTAATCATGTATATATTTGTTGACTGTGGTAGACAATATTTTGTAAAGCTACTTCATTATGTATGTTTTTGTTGACTGCCTATAGTTGGCAATATTTTGTGAACCAACTTCCTTATTTTGGATGTTTTATTAACTCCCTATAACACATGCCATTATATTAGTACTTGTTGCTATAATGGAGCCTTTGTCAATATATTCCATGAACAAAGTTTTATATCAGCACAAAATATATAGCCTAAACCCAAGAAATAAGAAACTACACTATCAATCCTAAACAAATAACATAATAGGTAACATTAGAACAACTACAACCGCAATTATAAAAGCAGCAACTCTGAACTTTGACCTTCCTTGTCTTCTTTGACAATGGCATCGATCACACTTCTTAAGAAGAGCCACAAGAAGAGTCTTGTAGTGTTCTTCCTCAATCACAGGATAAACCTATCTGAAAAAGCCACAACCTTCACCAATCTCGTATCTTCGGCAGCCCAGGAACCTTCTTCCAGGATTGGTGGGTGTTCATGACATTTTAAGATCTGTAGCAAATCCACAATAACACAAAGGTTCCTTCTTCATTGTTGAAGGAGAAGAGGCGGTAATAGCTTATTTATTGCAGGAGAAAAATGTTACATCTCGCATTTTCGTACGTTAAAAGTTTCGTCTTCGGTCAACTAATGTAGAATCGGGGAGGAGATCATCTTGAAGTTAACGTATTAACAAGCAATAAATAAGTGTTATGAGGGATAAACGGGTACACGGATTAACGAAAATAAGTTTCGTTGAAAGTGGACAATTTGGAATAAAATACGGGTCGAGCGATAATACCCGAAAATTATAAACTAGTACCATGCAAGGTACCATGTGACCACGGTAGTATAATATATAAAGTATATATGAATTATTTTAAAAATAATTAGAATTTTAAGTAATTCTTGGTAATTTTAAAATTATACGGGTAATAGATTAATTACCGGATAACAAAATATTACCCGGTTAATTAATAAGTGGATAAAAAATTAAATATCCCACATCCGCTCCACGTGGAAACTAGCCACATTATCAAGAAATGACTAAGTCATTCCTTGATTAGGTGTCAAATGAATAACAAGTCCTTCCATTCTTTCCAAGACTTTATCCAAGTCTTTCCCATTTCATTTTCATTTCGAAGTTAAGAACAGAACGTTGCTTTGCTTTCTAAATTTCAAATTTCAATTCATTTTCATTTTAAAAGCTTAACCTTGCAACAGAACGTTCGCCCTTTTTTTTGTCAATTAGCCATGAGACTTGATCTCACTTCTTTATTAAAAAGGATCTAAATAAAAAATATGTTCTTGGTTTGAAACCAAGAACGTTGAACAGGAACTATTTTCGTCCAAACAATCCAAATCATTGGCCAAAATTTTGAACCACTATTTCTTTTAAGGATTCGGAAGTAGAAGCTTCATTCCGTTCAAATAATTCCAGGAACAGGTATGTTAAGGCCCTCCCTTCTTTCTTTTGGCATGGTTTAGATTATGCGAAAGAAACGAGCAAATACACGGTTTCTATAAATTATTCTATTCATAGAAATAGTAGGGGTGACTATATTCTTGATTCCCCATGAGAATTATTATTTTCTTCTGTTCATGGGTCTCAAAATAATACGCAGTTGGAAAAATTTATCCGGAAGGAATATTGAGATTATTACGTATTTTTCATGCATTTCGTACATGTGCATTGACCCATGACCAGATGACGTTATATACGCGTATATT
Organism: Nicotiana sylvestris; assembly: GCF_000393655.2. Taxonomy (NCBI): domain Eukaryota; kingdom Viridiplantae; phylum Streptophyta; class Magnoliopsida; order Solanales; family Solanaceae; genus Nicotiana; species Nicotiana sylvestris. Next base: position 64,840,380 of record NC_091066.1, read on the forward strand.
TGTAAATATATGTATATGAGATATGGGAAAAGGTTACGGCGTTATATACGCATCACCACCTGATCAGCTAGTATATGCTGATGATGTTACCCACAATGGCTGAAATATGATTCAAACGGCGTTATATACGCATATATGGGTATGTATTCAAATGGCATTATATACGCATATATATGTATGTATTCAAACGGCGTTATATACGCGTATATATGTATGTATATATATGTATATGGGATATGGGAATGGTTATGGCATTATATATGCACCACCACCTGATCAGCTGATATACGATTATGACTTTACCCACAGTGGCTGATATGATGTGATGGGATGCCCTCAGAGGCTGATGATATTATGTAAATCCATACCTATGCATGGCTTGGCATTTACACGCACGTGCATGACGTTATAAACGTTTCAAAATATCCAAAGTTATTCAGATTTAAAGATGTGTTTCAGTATTCCATGTTTCATCTATGTCTATTACGTACTAATTTCCATGCCTTACATACTCAGTACATTTTTCGTAATGACGCCCTATTCCACGGGGCCTGCGTTTCATGCCCGTAGGTGCAGGTAGGCAAGTTGACGGTCCTCCTTCTTAGGATCCCTGATCAGCGAGAGTTGGCATGCTCCATTTGATCTGGAGCTACTTTTGATATTGGTACGATACGTTTGTACATATATATGTATATGAGTATGACATGACTCAGTCCTGTCTTTGTACAATTATGTTTCTGTTAGAGGTCTGTAGACAGTATGTCTAGTTGGGTTATACGTGGCCTTGTCGGCTTTCAGTTTTTGATGTATAGTTATTTATAGCAGCCTTGCCGGCTCGCCCACTGTATTCTGTCTGTATACGTACATGTGCCTTGATGGCAGGCTTCTTTCACCTATGTTAATTCTGTAATATAGTAGAGGTTATTCAGGTACATATTTTAGACGTATGCTTAGGGGTGTTTGATTGGTAGGACTCAGGCGCTCGTCGCGGCCCATCGGTTTGGGTCGTGACAAAAGTGGTATCAGAGCAGTTCTGTCCTAGGATTGTCTACAGACCGTGTCTAGTAGAGTCTTGTTTATAGGTGTGTCGTGCACCACACTTATAAACAGGAGGCTACAGGACATATAGGATGTTATCCTATTTTTTATCTCAAGATCGTACAATACAAGAATTCTTGTTCCTAACGATACGTTATATTTTCAGCAATGCCTCCAAAGAGTACGACCATCCAGAAGGGAAAGTCCGTGGCTGGTGAGACTACTAGTCGAGCACCACGAGTTACTAGAGCTCGGGGAGAATCTCATGGTGAGGTTCTATCTCAGACTTCACATACCCCGCCTTTTCCAGAAGAGTTCCGTAGGGCACCAGCTCCAGCACCCGCCCCTATACATTCAGCACCTCAGCAGGATATGCCAGGTCAGGAGATGAGAGATGCTATTCAGTTATTGACCCGATTAGTAGCCCCACAGGTTCGACGTCAAGAAGCAGGTATTTGTCAAACAGATAGGTCCGTGAGCGCGATGGTTCATGACTTTATTAATTTAGACCCTCCGGTATTCACTGGAGCAGACCCGAATGAGGACCCTCAAGTATTTATTGATAGAGTACAGAGGACGTTACGGGTAATGAAGGCCACTGAGAATGAGTCAGTTGAGCTAGCTTCCTATAGGCTCCGAGATGTTACAGTTAATTGGTACGAGTCTTGGGAATTGTCCAGAGGTGAGAATGCCCATCCCGCGGCATGGCAGGAGTTTACAGAAGCTTTTTTCGTCATTATCTGCCACCAGAGCTTAGGCGAGCCAGAGTTGATAGGTTCTTGACCTTTCGGTAGGGAAACATGAGTGTTCGGGAGTACTGTATTCAGTTTGATTTGTTGGCTAGGTATGCACCCACTATTGTATCTAAGATGGAGGATCGGGTTCACCGGTTCGTGATGGGGTTAGAACCTTACTTGCTTAACGATTGTATGTCGGTTTCACTTCATCCAGACATGGATATTTCTCATATTCAGGCGTATGCTCAAGGTGTAGAGGAGCGTAAACAGAAACAGAAACAGAGGGCCGATCGTGATCATGATAGGGCCCAAAATAAGAGGGCGAGGTCTTCGGGTCCTTCTGGTGAGTTTTGAGATGGTCAGAGGCAACAGTATTCGAGATATCCATCCCATCCCTTGGTTAGCGTGCCCCCTCAGTTTGGAGGAAAGAGATTTGATCGTTCTACAAATTTAGGGCCTGGTCAGAATTTTAGGGCCTCAAGTTTTCAGTATAGGGGTGAGTCAAATCAGATAAGGCCACCCTTACCATGATGTACTCAATGTGGTAAGCAGCATACCGGGCAGTGCCGTATGGGGTAAGGTGCATGTTATACTTGTGGTTATCCGGGCCACGTTATGAGGGATTGTCCGATGAGAGGTGATGCAAGCATAGCTCAGCCAGGGGGATCTGTGGCTGGATCGTCATCATCAGTACGCCCCCTAGGCAAAGTCCCCAAGCACCAATGAGTTGTGGTCGAGGCAGAGGCAGAGCATCTAGCTCGAGCAGCCCTCAGAACCGCATTTATGCGTTAGCAGGACGACAGGACCAAGAGTCATCGCCTGATGTTGTTACAGGTATATTATCAGTCTCCTCCTACGATGTATATGCACTAATTGATCCAGGTTCCACCTTATCATACGTTACTCCATTGATTGCTAGTAAGTTTGAAATAAAACCTGAATCGGTTAAACCTTTTGAGGTGTCTACACCTGTTGGGGACTCGGTGATAGCTAAGCAGGTATATAGGGATTGTATAATAATAGTTCATGGTCGACCTACCGTAGCAGACTTAATTGAGTTAGATATGGTAGAATTTGATGTTATAATGAGTATGGATTGGTTGGCTTCTTGTCATGCCAATGTTGATTGTAGATCGAAGATAGTCCGATTTCAATTTCTGGGGGAGCCTATTTTGGAGTGGAAAGGTAACACGGCATCGCCGAGAGGTAGATTTATTTCCTATCTCAAGGCAAGGAAGATGATCAGAAAGGGCTGTATTTATCACTTAGTTCGGGTACAGGATGTGGAAGTAGAGTCACCAACTATTCAGTCCATCCCTGTGGTAAATGATTTTCCAGATACCTTCCCTGATGAACTTCCGGGTCTCCCGCCAGAGCGAGAAATTGAGTTTCCTATTGACCTACTATCAGATACTCACCCAATATCTATTCCTCCCTATAGAATGGCCCCCGCTGAGCTGAAAGAATTGAAAGAACAACTAAAGGACTTGATTGAAAAAGGTTTTATCAGACCTAGTACGTCCCCGTGGGGAGCACCTGTGTTGTTTGTAAGGAAGAAAGATGGTTCCTTAAGAATGTGTATTGATTATAGGCAACTGAATAAGGTGACGATCAAGAATAAGTACCCGCTCCCGAGGATTGATGACTTATTTGATCAGTTGCAAGGTGCCAAGTGGTTTTCAAAGATAGACTTGAGGTCCGGGTACCACCAAGTAAGGGTTAAGGATGAAGATATTCCGAAGACAGCGTTCAAGACTAGATATGGGCATTTTGAGTTTCGGGTTATGTCGTTTGGTCTAACCAATGCCCCAGCAATATTCACGAATTTGATGAACTGTGTGTTCAGGCCTTTCTTAGATCTGTTTGTAATTGTATTTATTGACGATATATTGGTATATTCTCATTCAGAGGATGAGCATGCTGGTCATCTACGTACAGTGCTCAGAGTTCTACAAGAAAGGAAGTTGTATTCAAAATTTTCTAAGTGTGAATTCTGGTTGAACTCTGTAGCTTTCCTTGGGCATATCATTTCGGGTGAAGGCATCCTGGTGGATACACAAAAGATTGAGGCAGTAAAGACTTGGCCTAGGCCCACAACACCAACGAAGATTCGTAGTTTTCTTGGGTTGGTAGGTTATTACAGGAGATTTGTGGAAGGATTTTCTTCCCTTTCAGCACCTTTAACAAAGTTGACTCAAAAGGGAGCAAAATTTCAATGGACTGATGCTTGTGAACGGAGTTTCTAGGCATTAAAGTATAGGTTAACTTCAGCATCGGTTCTCATGCTCCCAGAAGGGACCGATGGTTATGTTATCTATTGTGATGCTTCAGGCGTTGGATTGGGTTGTGTGCTAATGTAACATGGTAAGGTTGTTGCTTATGCTTCTAGACAACTAAGAAAGCACGAAAAGAACTACCCGACCCATGATTTAGAGTTAGCTGCGGTGATTCATGCACTAAAGATGTGGAGGCACTACTTGTATGGCATTCATATTGATATTTATACGGATCATAAGAGCCTCCAGTACATCTTCAAGCAAAGGGAATTGAATCTTCGTCAAAGGATATGGTTGGAGCTACTTAAAGACTATGACGTTAATATTTTATACCATCCGGGGAAGGCAAACGTAGTTGCCGATGCACTCAGCCGTAGATCTATGGGTAGCCTATCATATTTGCAGCCAGAAAAGAGGGGAATAGCCCATGAGGTTCATCAGCTAGCTAGTCTTGGAGTTAGGTTACTGGACTCAGGTGACATTGGAATTACTCTTCAAGATACGACAACATCATCTTTAGTAACTGAAGTGAAGGAACGCCAATACGAGGACCCTGTGCTAATTCATTATAGAGATACCACTCTTCAGAAGGAGAAGACACCGTTTGAAATTACCGAAGATGGGGTCCTCAGATACCAAGGGCGATTATGTGTGCCTAATGTTACAGGGTTGCGTCGGCAGGTCATTTGGAGAAACCCACTATTCCCGTTATTCTATCCATCCAGGAGCGACAAAGATGTATCATGACATCAGGGAAATATATTGGTGGGACGAAATGAAAAAGGACATAGCTGAATTTGTTGCTCAGTGCCCTAACTGTCAGCAGGTTAAGATTGAGCATCAAAAACCTGGTGGATTATTGCAGGCTATGGAGATTCCGACTTGGAAATGGGAAATAATCAATATGGACTTCATCATAGGCTTACCTCGTACCCAGCGTAAGTTCGATTAGATATGGGTGATTGTTGATAGGCTCACAAAGTCAGCCCATTTTCTTCCCGTTAGAACTACGTACTCCTCAGAATATTATACGAGGCTTTATATTAAGGAGATAGTACGACTGCATGGTGTACCTGTATCTATTATCTCAGATAGAGGAGCTCAATTTACAGTTAACTTCTGGAGATCCTTCCAAAAGGGATTGGGGACTCAAGTAAGCCTTAGTACAACATTTCATCCCTAGATAGACGGATAGGCTGAGCGTACAATTCAAACACTGGAGGATATGTTGCGAGCTTGTGTAATAGACTTCAAAGGTAGCTGGGACAATCATCTGCCGCTTATTGAGTTCGCATATAATAATAGCTACCATTCCAACATTCAGATGGCTCCATACGAAGCCCTTTACGGACAAAAGTGTAGGTCGCCTATAGGGTGGTTCGACGTTGGAGAATCTGGATTACACGGGCCAGACCTGGTTCAGTAAGCCATAGAAAAAGTAAAGCTTATCCAGGATTGACTATTGACAGCTCAGAGTCGTCAGAAGTCATATTCAGACGTGCGACGTCGAGATTTAGAGTTCGGGGTTGATGACTGGGTATTCTTGAAGGTGTCACCTATGAAGGGTGTGATGAGATTTGGAAAAAAGGGTAAGCTTAGCCCACGATATATCGGGCCTTATAAGATCATTCGGAGGGTGGGCCGAGTAGCGTATGAGTTAGAATTGCCCTCGCAATTGGAGTTTGTCCATCCAGTTTTTTATGTATCTATGTTACGAAGGTACATTGGCGATCCTACCCGAGTGGTACCTACGAATGATGTACAGATTACAGAGGACTTGTCATATGAGGAAATTCCGGTTGCCATTCTAGACCGACAAATCCGCAAGCTACGGAATAAGGAGGTAGCCTCCGTGAAAGTGCTTTGGAGGAACAACAATGTAGAAGAAATGACTTGGGAGGCCGAGGAAGACATGAAGTCTAGATATCCCTACCTATTTCCTCTTTCAGAGAAGGGTCTAACTGAGACGTCATAACCTTAAGGTGCGTGTATAAATTCTTCTATTGATTATTGTCGTTGTCCTGTGTGTCGTTGAATTATTAAGCTTCTACGGGGAGAGTTGGTAGTAGTATTGTTACAAAAGGTGACCTTGCCAAAGTTATATGGATCACGGAGAGTGAAACATTCGAGGACGAATGTTTCTAAGGGGGGAAGGATGTTACATCTCGCATTTTCGTACGTTAAAAAAGTTTCGTCTTCGGTCAACTAACGTAGAATCGGGGAGGAGATCATCTTGAAGTTAACGTATTAACAAGCAATAAATAAGTGTTATGAGGGATAAACGGGTACACGGATTAACGAAAACAAGTTTCGTTGGAAGTGGACAATTTGGAATAAAATACGGGTCGAGCGATAATACCCGAAAATTATAAACTAGTACCATGCAAGGTACCATGTGACCACGATAGTATAATATATAAAGTATATATGAAGTATTTTAAAAATAATTAGAATTTTAAGTAATTCTTGGTAATTTTAAAATTATATGAGTAATAGATTAATTACCGGATAACGAAATATTACCCGGTTAATTAATAAGTGGATAAAAAATTAAATATCCCACATCCGTTCCACTTGGAAACTAGCCACATTATCAAGAAATGACTAAGTCATTCCTTGATTAGGTGTCAAATGGATAACAAGTCCTTCCATTCTTTCCAAGACTTTATCCAAGTCTTTCCCATTTCATTTTCATTTCGAAGTTAAGAACAGAACGTTGCTTTGCTTTCTAAATTTCAAATTTCAATTCATTTTCATTTTGAAAGCTTAACCTTGCAACATAACGTTCGCCCTTTTTTTGTCAATTAGCCATGAGACTTGATCTCACTTCTTTATAAAAAAGGATCTAAACAAAAAATATGTTATTGGTTTGAAACCAAGAACGTTGAACAGGAACTATTTTCGTCCAAACAATCCAAATCATTGGCCAAAATTTCGAACCACTATTTCTATCAAGGATTCGGAAGCAGAAGCTTCATTGCGTTCAAATAATTCCAGGAACAGGTATGTTAAGGCTCTCCCTTCTTTCTTTTGGCATAGTTTAGATTATGCGAAAGAAACGAGCATATACATGGTTTCTATATATTATTCTATTCATAGAAATAGTAGGGGTGACTATATTCTTGATTCCCCATGAGAATTATTATTTTCTTATGTTCATGGGTCTCAAAAAATAATACGCAGTTGGAAAAATTTATCCGGAAGGAATATTGAGATTATTACGTATTTTTCATACATTTCGTACATGTGCATTGACCCATGACCAGATGACGTTATATACACGTATATTTGTAAATATATGTATATGGGATATGGGAAAAGGTTACGGCGTTATATACGCATCACCACCTGATCAGCTAGTATATGATGATGATGTTGCCCACAGTGGCTGAAATATGATTTAAACGACGTTATATACGCATATATGGGTATGTATTCAAATGGCGTTATATACGCATATATATGTATGTATTCAAACGGCGTTATATATGCGTATATATGTATGTATATATATGTATATGGGATATGAGAATGGTTATGGGGTTATATACGCACCACCACCTGATCAACTGGTATACGATTATGACTTTGCCCATAGTGGCCGATATGATGTGATGGGATGCCCTCAGAGGCTGATGATATTATGTAAATCCATACCTATGCATGACTTGGCATTTACACACACGTGCATGACGTTATAAAAGTTTCAAAATATACAAAGTTATTCAGATTTAAAGATGTGTTTCAGTATTCCATGTTTCATCTATGTCTATTACGTACTAATTTCCATGCCTTACATACTCAGTACATTTTTCGTACTGACGCCCTATTCCACGGGGCCTGCGTTTCATGCCCGCAGGTGCAGGTAGGCAAGCTGACGGTCCTCCTTCTTAGGATCCCTGATCAGCGAGAGTTGGCATGCTCCATTTGATCCGGAGCTACTTTTGATATTGGTACGATACGTTTGTACATATATATGTATATGAGTATGACATGGCTCAGTCCTGTATTTGTACAGTTATATTTCTGTTAGAGGTCTGTAGACAGTATGTTTAGTTGGGTTATACGTGGCCTTGTCGGCTTTCAGTTTTTGATATATAGTTGTCTATAGCAGCCTTGCCGGCTCGCCCACTGTATTCTGTCTGTATACGTACATGTTCCTTGATGGCAGGCTTCTTTCACGTATGTTGATTCTGTAATGTAGTAGAGGTTTTTCAGGTTCATATTTTAGACGTATGCTTAGGGGTGTTTGATTGGTAGGACTCAGGCGCTCGTCACGGCCTATCGGTTTGGGTCGTGACAAAAAAGAAAAAAATCGAATTTCAAAACAAAAGGAGATGGCAAAAATTGGATAGAAATTAGCTTCTATAATGTTCAACAATGGAGAATAAGGTAGAAAGAAGAAGATGGCTGTTGAATAGGCTAAATTATTACCGTTAGGGATTTTTCAGCTGTCTTCACGCCCCTTACAGGCATGTGAATCATGCACTAAAGCCACATATGACACATAGGAGCAGCCACATTGGATAAGCATTTATTATTCACGTTTGAATGAGTATAAGTGTTCAACTGACAAATATCTAAGCTTGGGGACCGACATGACAAAGTGGTTGAAGTACAAGTGCCATTTAGGAGTCGGTAAAACTGCTGAGGAGGGAGGTGGACAAGATTAGTTCAGTTGGCGACATCCCATTGGAGCTACTATTGGAGGACCCAGTCCCAGCATCTTAGGCAGCATAGGCACCGGAGCAGGGGGCTGATAGAGAGCCTATGAGGAGAGGGGTGATTCCCAGACTGATGACTTGGAGATTGTGCTGGAGGATCCCGAGGGAGGTGACCCAGGCCAGCCACAGGACCCAATCCAGCCACAGGACCCAGCCAGTGACCCCATGCAGACAGAGGATCCATAGGGAGTTTTCTTTACTCTCTACCTCTCTTTGATCTTATTTTTGCTTTTAGCATTGATGACAATGCTAGTTTTTATTTTGGGGGGGGTAGTCCTATTTTGATGATTTGATAACTGGATTGTAATTATGATACTTATTTTTCTTTATAGTTATTTTTCACTTTTGGTATGTATATAACTTTACCATTCCATGTATATATTCATTTCCCTTTTATGTATATTCGTCTTAATCCCCTATTGTACATATTCAGTTTACTTTCCGTATTTTACTTTATAACTTCTTTTGCAATTTTCCTTAATAGCATAGCTTCGCATTTCATTTAGTAGTTTATTTTTCAATTTGTAACTTCTTACTTTCACAAGTTCTCGTGATCAATAAGCCTTTGGTTTTCTTAATGCCACTATTCTTTCTAAGGTGGAATTTGTGTGAACTGGGTGGCTCTTCCCGATGATGGATGGAATGACAGCCTTCTTAAAGGTTTGAGCCCGTTTTCTTTACGTTTTTGTGTAAATAGTAGTAATAAAGAAAGGTGTCTCAGGCAAAGCTTCACTTGGGCCTAGCACATTTACCTTTTACCTTATGGTTAGAAACAAATTTATGTGTAAAGGATGGTGATATTTGTGACCTTTAGACTCTTGTGTTGGCTAAACAATCATCAAGTGGGTTTTAGGAGCCATTTGTGTTGCTCAATCTTAGATAAGTTTGTTGTGGGCCCTCGACTCTATCTTTAGCAATCCAACAACTTGTGTGGTGAGGTTTCGATTTGCAAGTCCAAGTCCCGTGCCAACAAGTCTAGAACTTGCCCTGAATATTTGTCTAGGCAAAATTCTAGGTGTAGCTCGACTTGAATAATGATTATAGGTTCCCCTTTATCCAAACTGAAACTTGAAAGCTTCCATATCCCACCAAATGTGATATCCCTAGTCAACCCCGTTGAGCCATAGCCCTTGTTCTTTCAATAACCATGATACAAGTCTTTATCCGTTCTAAAATGACCCTCTTTTGGCACCCCGATCATTCCTTAGCACAATTGGCAAAAGCATAAGTTTGGGGGGAGAGACGAGGAATGCAAAAGTGATAAAAGGTACAAAATAAAGAAAAGGGAAGGCAAAAGAAAAAGAAAGAAAATCCAAAAAAAATCAAAAAAAAAAGTTAACAATATAGAAAAATTAAGGGATTCAATAAAAGCAATAATGAAAGGCTTGGAATGATTAGAAAGGAGAAAAATAATTGTCATGAGCAAGAAAGAGTGATAATGTGTCTCTCTAGTCCCCTAAGAAAGAAGAAAAATGACTCAAAGAGTCAAAGAAAGTGTGAGCCGAAATGAGAAAATGAAATGCTTAAGGAAAGATGAGACCTTCATAGACTGATATATCCTACCTTGAACCAAAAACTTCATTACAGTCCTGCAAAATCCCTATATGATTTTGAGCTGAGTGAGCTTACATTAGTGGTGATTCACATGAGGGACAAGCTTATGGTACTTAGAGCCGGAGTTGTGACCTTCCTGTGAGAGAGATGAGTGTATTTTTCCACAATCCTTGTGCTGAGTGCTATAATCTAAAGTGAGATTTGCTTACGGAGAATAGAAGAGAAAGAGTTTGGGTTCCACAGCGACCTACGTAGTAGAGCGAGTTTCCTTGATGAGTTAAGTGAACTCTTGATGCTCTTGTGTCGCACTAGAGCCATGGTGTACTAAAATGGTTGTGTGTTGTTGATAATACATTTGTGTTGAGGGTAATTATTAGTCCCAATTGATGCTTGCTGAAGTCACCTTAGAACAACTGAAATTCTTCTTTCTTTTACCTTGTGAAGGTGCGAATTACATTATTTGCTCGAGGAAAAGCAAAAGTTTAAGTTTGGGGGAGTTTATAACTATAGATTCTAGGCTATCTTATGCTTTTTTTTGCTTAGGTTTTGGATAAAAAATGCATAAAAGTATTTCCGAAAACTAACTTATTGTGCTTGTTTGTAGGGATTGGTCAAAATGAAGCAAGAAAGTCATAACCAGCTCATAAAGGAGTTAAACCTGCACAAGTTCAAAGCTGAGCTAAAAGCGTTGACATCGATGAAATAGTACGGCCGCAGAAGGTCCACCACTGAGGCGACCATAATTACGCTCTCAACAGAATTAAGGTTCAGAGAAGGAAATTTTAGGCATAACAGACACTGCTGAGCGTGGTGAAATAGTGCAGCAACGAAATACTTTTAGCGGTCACGGTCCAAAGTTCAGTGAGGGAGAAATTGAGAATCATAGGACTGGAAATTTGAGCTCAAATGAAGAGCGCGGTCTGCAAACATATTATGTGACCGTTGTTGAAGACAACGCTGAGGCAGTTGCTTTTACGCTCCCAGCGGAACCAAGTCCAGACCAAGCTCAGAAGAGAAGAAATGCGGTCCGCACTTGCTTTTGCGCAGCCGCGAAGGTCCAAGCACTGAGGCGCTCAGTATTGCGCTGATAGTGGAACCTCCATAGGGGTATTTTTGTCCAGTTATTCTGCTGTGTATAAATAGATATTTTTCAGTTTTTTAGGTTATCTTTGTTTTGAGGAGCTCGTGAACAACCGTATTTTACTACTTAGAGTAAATTTAGAACAATTTTAGCTATTATTCTTAGATTTTCTTCTTGTAATTGTCACACCTCCTTTTACCATCCCGGAAGGGTGTAAGGGAATTTTTCCAATTTAAGTGACAATCGAAACGAGATTATTTTATTTAAAATTCAGAGTCGTCAGTTGGGATAATTTATGGTGTCCCAAGGCACCAATTTAAACCCCTAATTGAGGAAAGATTGACTCTATTTTACAGTCTGCGAACACAAAAATCCGGATAAGGAATTCTTTTAACCCGGAAGAAAGTGTTAGGCATTCCCGGGTTCCGTGGTTTTAGCATGGTCGCTCAACTATTATTATTGGCCTATTTATCTGATTTTAAAAATATTGTTTGAAACCTATGTGCATTTTAACTTTCTAACCGCATTTAATGTTTTTAGGAAAATTCAAGGCTATTTAAAACATATCGTAATCCACGCTACATGAAATGCACCCGCGGTTCATGACACGTTCTATTTACCTTGTAGGGGATTATAATCGGGTCACATGAAATGCACACCCAAGACCCTTTAATCTAATTTGGCGTAGTTCAGTTGATGAATATCAACCCAATCTCTATACTATGAAAAATCATGTTCAGCTATAACTAATTCGAGTAAATGCGAGTAGATAACCGAACAAAAAATTCAAGACCACAGAGAATAATTAAAGAAAACAACGAGATCGCATCACAAACAAATATTTAACATTAAGCTCGAATAAAACAAATAGAGAATGAAAGAGTTAAACCTTAATATAGCTGAAAAATTGATTGTTTTACTGTTTTGAACTCAAAATGTGACGAACCGCAGACGAGAACCCAAATCGGCACCAGAAATCTAAAATCAGAGACGAACTCAAATCAACCTCGACTTAACTCCATTCCCATACTCGAAAAACCAAAAATCAGAACCAAATGAAGAAACAGAAGTGTCTTCGTCGACAGATTCAAACTTCAGATGGAACTCCGGATCAAATATTTCAAATCAACTCTATCCTCGAAATCGAAATTAACAGAATAAACCAAAATGTTTCTCTTTTTGTATCTTCTGATTGTGTATAGAACTGGTTCTTTATATCCAAACTAGGACATTAAATTAGAAAAGGAACATTCAGAATCAAAAGAACAAAAAAAAACCAAAAACCCCCGTCTTCTTTCTCTATGTATCTGTGTGGATATGTGTAATCGCCTGCCAGTTCAGTGATGGCTGTTGGCTCTCCAGATTTCGTCAATGCTAATGGTTCATGCTTTTCCATGTTGACTCGTTCTATGGGTGTGTGTGTGTTTTGGTGCTCTCAGGTGACGGGAAGAGGGTGGAGTCAATAAAGGTCGTTGATTGTTGGAAAAGAGTGAGCTGGCTGCTGGTGTTTTTGGAGTTCCGACGAGCTTTGTTAATGGGAAGAAGCAGAAGCAGAAGCAATAATGGATAGCTATAGTTTTCGTTGCTTATCTGTTCGGCAGCTATGGAGGGGTTCTTAGGTCTGAAGAAGAAGCTTTTCTGATGACGGGGTCCTTAGGGTTAGTCGCTGATGGAAGAAGATGAAGGTCTTAGGTTGGAGAAGAAGGTGTCGATGGAGGGAAGGTCATTGCCGATGGTTGCTCATTCTCTAGGGTTCCACCATTTTTTGTGTTCTTTTTTAGATTTTTAGGTTGTCAACATTAAGAAGATGAAGATGACGGGTTTAAGTCTAGGGGTCACTCGTTTTTTGCCCTCAGTCTATGCGGCTGTTTTCTTAAGGTCTACTAGGTTAGGGTCCTTTTGGCTGGGATGTTCTTGGATGGGGGGTGGGGGTTCAAAGAAGATGAAGTTTCAGGGGGGGTCCTCCTTTTTGTGCTATTGTGGCTGATAAGTAGAGTGTATAGGTCTAGGTTTTTGTATAGTTTTATTAGGGTTTTAGGGTATTGGGCTTGGGTTGTTATGCGATAGGTCAAAAAATTAGGCCTAAAAATGGGTTGTTCGAGCCCATATTTTTCTTTCTCTGTGAACAAAACTAAAATACTACCTTATTTACTAATTAATCTCACTTAAATAAAATAACTATTAAAATAAGACTAATCATTAAAACAAACTTATTTTTTTTGGTATTTTCAAATATCATTTTAAAATAAAAATAAGGTACTATTTTTGTATTTTTTAATTTTACGAAAGGTATATAAACTAAAAGCAACTAAAAAGAAGAAATATTTTTGTAATTTTCATTTTTTTGATAAAATAAAGTAAAAGAGTCAAAATTAATTGAAATAGCGATATTAGGCCTAAACTAAATATTTACATGCTAAAATATAAAAAATCTTGTGGAGGGTCAAAAATCACATGTCTACTGCTGTCCCTCTTTGATTGGAAACACGAAGAGTTTTCAGACAAAGAACGACTAGATAGGTTTTTTGACCCGACCCTTATTTAGAAAGATCTAAAACTAAGAGAAAGGAGAATGTGACCGAGCCTTGGTATCTGAGCTGCCTACATATCCTTGGCTATAAAGGAATCAGGCCACGTGTAGTTCAAAAGTAGGAACAATGATGGAGTATACCGAGGTGGAGAGCCGGTTGAGGTGCTATTCCATCGAAGTTCCGGTCCGCGATCTTGTTATTACATCAAAATCAAAAAATAAAAAAGACTAACTAAGCCTGTCAACTATGAGTTACAAGATTCCTATCTATAAGTCTTCTGAAACTTGATCTTGAGTCTTGATTGGTTCTTCATGCAGACTTTGGATTTGAACCTTGACACTTGCTAGTTGCAGGTGCTAGTTCATTCTTCTTCTTCAGCTTTTCGTATCAAAATCGGACACACCATGCTTGTGACTTCAGTCATGTCTTGAGCAGCTCACATCTTTCATCAACTTCTGCATTTCGATTCACATTTTGCCTTTCTTTTTTTAATTCTAGATTGTGACTAATTTCTGTTGATCATCTCGGACTGTTGTCTCGCATTCTTGCCGCGAGCTTATTTTGTTGCTGACTTGAATTGCATTCTGAAGTGAATTCCCTTGTTTTTCAGGTGGGTGCCTGATTGCCAAAACTTGAACTGTCTTCCTTTGAAACTTGAACCGTTTTCCTTTGAAACCTGTGCTATCTTCCTTTGAAACTTGAACTATTTTCCTTGTTCTCCAGGTGGGCGCTTGATTGCTGAACTTGACCTATCTTTCCCTGAAACTTGAACTGCTTTCCCTTGTTCTCCAGGTAGCGTCTGATTTCCAACATTTGTACTGTTTTTCCGTGAAACTTGAACTGTCTTCCCCTTGTTCTCCAGGTGGCGCCTGATTTCCAGCACTTGCTCTGTTTTTCCTTGAAACTTGGACTGCTTTCCCTTGTTCTCCAGGTGGCGGCTGATTTCCCTCACTTGCACTATTTTTTCTTGAAACTTGAACTATCTTCCCTTGTTCTCCAGGTGGGCGCTCGATTGCCAAAACTTGAACTGCTTTTCCCTTGCTCTCCAGGTGGGCGCCTGATTGCCAAAACATTAACTGTATTCCCTTACTCTCCAGGTGGGTGCCTGATTGCCAAAACTTTAACTGTATTCCCTTGCTCTCCAGGTGGGCACCTGATTGCCAAAACCTGCACTGCTTTTTCCCTGAAACTTGCACTGTTTTTCCTCGAAACTTGAACTGCTTCTCCCTTGTTCTTCTAGGTGGGTGCCTGATTACCAACATTTGAATTGTATTCCTTTCCTCTGAAACTTGAATTGTTTTCCCTTGTTCTCCAGGTAGGCTCCTGATTGATGAGCTTAACCCACTTTCCTTTGAACTTGTGCCACCTTCCCTTGTTCTCCAGCTGGGTGCCTGATTACAACAAAATATACAAAACAAAAGAAAGTTTTCTGCCCCAGTTTGATATTGGGAACATCTATGAATGGTAACCGATTCTTGTTATCAAAATAAGTTCTAAGCTAAATTCCCTTATCATGAAAATTTCAAACCAAGTCTCATCTCAAAAGTGAAAAACTTAAATACTAAATTATACCTCCCAAAAGTAGAACTCTCATTAGACCATGTCATTTACGAGAGTCTCAAAACTTACTAAATCCCGTTATCCAGGAGGGTACTGGAAACTTACTGCCGAGCCTGTCTGGCACCTACTTTCCTCACAGAGGGTTTCTCCAGAACAAATGAAATTTCCTGCCCCTGTTTTAATCAAAGAAAACTTGTGAGTTTAAACATGATGGTTGGTTTGTGATCTTGACTTTGAGGGCGATTGCTCCTTCACTTCCCATGATAACTTCGATTTCAACTCGAAAGACCTTTCCTGTTTGTTGACTGACAACTTTCTCTATCACCCTTGTCACAGAAAATACCTCTGATCCATTCCTACCCTATACCATTCATCTGTTGCATTGTGCTCATGCATTGGCATATACTGAACCTTTGTGTTTCACATGAATTCCAAAGCACGTCAATTACCACCCACTCAGTGCGCATGTTGTTCTTTCCTGACTTAACCCACTGGCCTTGGCCTTGAGGTCTATTTCTCCTTCACTTGCCATGATAACTTTGATTTCCTCTTGGAAGACCTTACTTGTCATTGGTTAACCACTTTCTCTGTCAACCTTATCATAGAAAATACCTTTGATCTGTTCAAACCCAACACCCTCTATCTGTTGCATTGTTCATGAATTGACATATACCAAACCTTTGTATTTCACATGAATCCCAAAGCGCGTTGGTTACCAACTCAGTGCGCATGTTGTTCTTTCCTAACTTATGCCACTTTGATGTGCTAGCTAGATCCCGTTTTGTGCAATTGAAAAGTTGGTGGCAAATTTTGAAGTCATTTCTCACCTTTTCTGACCAAACAGACTCAGGAAGGGGAAGTAAACAGGACAAAAAGAACAGAGTAAAGGACAATGGAAAGAGATGATTCCTAACAAGAAAACTACAAAGTAGAAACTTATCAAGATGTGGATACCAATTCTAATGACCATGACATGCACCTTTGGATTAAGTGGCCTAATCTGTCAAGCAAGTCTAATGTTCAACTCTTGTTGTACCTCTTCGCCGTGAAATTGGGCTTCAATGCTCCGATTATCCTATTTGATTCACAATCCTTATTCGACTTGTAGTACCTGAAGGGTTTTCACCATCAAGTCTCTCTCATTTTGTTCTTTCTCTCAACTTACCGTCGCCTTATGGTGCATGTGAAGGTTTTCACCGATAAGACTCTCTCATTTTTTTCTTTTCCTCTTCTTTCTTCCGATTCTGTAGATGACAAGGCATTAACTATAGTAAAAACATCATACGCTCCTGGCATGTCTAACTCAACACTCTCAAAAATTATCTGGGAGGTCTTTTTGGACTGTAATGTGGCTTTTGGACAGGGTTAGAAAGGAATGATATCACAAAGGCTCAAAACAACTAAGATAACAGGGTTAATTTATTTACAACTTTTGGAGTCCATTTTAAAAACTTTGCCCCAATTCTTAAACAAGGGAATTTGACTCTCTTTTTTCCTTTTTGAGATCGAATTTCTAAGAAAGACTGCCCTACTCTCGACTTCGTAGGATTATGAAATATTTTATTTGGTATGACCTAACCGTAAGGCTGCGTACTTATTTTTTGGTGACAAGAATCAGGTCAAACGTAGTTCACGGGACTACTTTTTGTTATTATTTTCTTTTTTTATTTCTTTTTTTTCTTTTCCTTCCCTTTTTTTATTTTCTCTTTTTTTTTTCTTTTTTTTCTTTTTTTTCTTTATCTCTATTTTTCTCTTCTTTTTTTGAATTTTCCTTTTCGAGTGAACTTTTTAAAATAAACCTATGGGAACATGAACTTTTTTTTTCCGTAAGACTCTAATTTGATTCCAAAAGAGGGGAGATCAAAGAAATCAGTACAGGCTCAAAAGGGGTACCAAAGTGCATAAAGTGTTTGGATAGCTGAAAGATGGCCTCCCAATCTCTAAGAACACTAAGTATAACACATGCAACTTGAAAATGAAAATGAAGATCATGCATATCATGTCTTTTGCAGCATTGACATTGGTTTCACTAATATGCCTTTCACTCTTTTTAGTGCCTTGTCAAGTACAAAACCCTTGTTGGGTTATTCTCTCTTCACAATGGATATCCTCCGTCAATTCGGAGAAAACTTTCTTGACTTTATCTTGCAACTTGAGATGCACTTGAACTCAAAGTTTTTTGCTTCAAATCGTCCGGGATGCACTCTCCTTTAATGAATTCTTGTCATCCTATTAACTTCCCAAATTATCTGCCCCAGTTTCACATGGTTCGGGCTTCAAATGATCTCAAAATGTCCAAATCTGTACTTACTGCCCTCAAGTGTCCCCATCATCTTCCAAATTGTTTTATTGCTTCATGATTAAACTAACTTGCAAGACCAGGCCTAAAATTATGCGCGCATGTCATGTCACTAGAGTTAGCATGAAAAGAACTATAAAAGGAGAAGAGAACTAAACAAAAAAATGGCTAGAAATAACAAGAAAATAGAAAATTGCATTAGACAGACGGTGAAAGGGTTTGAACAACAAGACCAGCAAAATAAACTAGGGTACAACCCTAGAACAAACCTAGATAACACTAAATGAGTTACTACGACTAAAGGAACTAGGCAAAATAAAAAGGATAGAAGTGTTTTAGGCACAAGACATTATCCAGATTACAACCCTGAAATAACCCAAACAACAGAAATGACAACAAAAAGAACCATTAAAAGTCCTCCCTGGCTAGCCAAGAAAGGAGCATCTTTCCAATCACCAAGCTCAACATCTTAGCCACTGAGTTCTGCATCAACAATACTAGGACCTTCACAAGTCTCCATCACATTGACTTTAGCAAATTGCGTTTGGGTCCCTTTTGCCCTCTCGTTCTTAAGATCAACCTCTGATAGCGCTGAAAGCTTTGCTGCATGTGGACCTCCAAGGATCTCAGAAGAATTCTCATATTCCTTTTCAAAATAAATCGTACCCACCATATGCGTCTTATTATGAATAGGCGATGGATTTTGCACGAAAATGTCACCTGCATCAATAAGCTTCTGAATTGCTCTTTTCAGATGACAACACTTTTCTGTGCTGTGACCCCGGGCATCAGAGCAATATATGCACCTTTGAGAATAATCAAAATTCTTTAGAAGAGGGTTCGACATTTTTATCTGAATCGGTTTCAACATGTCTAATTGCCTCAACCTTTGGAACAAACTCGCATATGATTCTCCAATGGGAGTGAAAGTCTTTTCCTTTTGATTTTGCCTTTTCATCTTGTACTCTGGCCTCGGTTGGAACCTTTTGCGGGTAGGTGGTTGATATGCTTGAGAGGACGGGTAAGACATTTGTGGATGTGGTGCA
This sequence comes from Nicotiana sylvestris, assembly GCF_000393655.2. Lineage (NCBI taxonomy): Eukaryota > Viridiplantae > Streptophyta > Magnoliopsida > Solanales > Solanaceae > Nicotiana > Nicotiana sylvestris. The sequence goes on from NC_091066.1 coordinate 64,859,226, forward strand.
GGCCATCGCGGGTCTCGTGGGTGTGTAGCATATGGTGGTGCATTGTGGACGGAGTATTGGGAAGGTGATATACGACTTTTGGGGTTTTGTGGAGAGAAGTAGCATTGGGGAGGATTATCTAGAGTACACGGATATCCATGTGGTCGATTTCGAGGCTGAAAGCATTGAGCAGGAATGCATACTGGATCATGTCATTAGCGCGGCTCAACAACATCTTTTATATTTCTCTTTCTTCCATCCAAATTTACTGAGATGTTCTGAATGTCTTTTGTAGTGTCTTTGAATGCAGAATAACTCATGATTTTGCCTGACTTGATTCCCTCTTCTACCATCTCCCCCATTTTTACCACATCATTGAAAGGTTTACCCAAGGCCGGGATCAAATGATTGAAGTAGGTGGCCCCCTAGGCTTGTAGGAAAAGCTCAACCATTTCTTCTTCACCAATCTTTGGACTGACCCGAGCACCTTGTTCCCTCCATCTGAGCCCAAACTCCCTAAAGTTTTCCTCCGGTTTATTTTCCTTATTAGATAGGGAGGAGCGGTCTGGGGTAACGTCTATATTGTATTGAAAGTGTCGAACAAAATCTTGAGACATGTCATCCCATGCCTGCCACTTATTGGTATCTTGACGAGTATACCATTACAAGGCTGCCCCAGTCAAGCTCTCACTGAAGTATGCCATCAACAAATCATCTTCTCCGCCAACACTTCCCATTTCACTACAATAACCCCTCATATGGGCTACTGGATCTCCACGCCCATCATACAAGTTAAACTTTGGCATTTTAAACCCTGCGGGCAGACGAACATCAGGGAACATGTTAATCTGATTTCACATCCCTTGCATGCTCCTTAAGGACTGTTCTATACCTTTCAGCTTCCTGGATATCTCATCTCATCCTTCTTTTCCTATGAACTTTTCATTTTCCACATGAGGCTCATTTCGAGGGCTCTGTTTATATGAGCCAGGAACCTTGTGGGCAACCTTTGAGGGGTAATATTGGGCATCATGAGCTTTGAGTGGATGTTCATTGTCGAATCTTTAAAGGGAAGATTGTTGAGAAGTTGTGATCATGGGGATAGTGGATATGACAGGAGCGCAATTTTATGGAGAGGTAATTGGAGGTTGAGTGATGGAGCTACTAGGGTGGTTGGGAAAAATGTGATAAACGGGTGGATTTGGAGAGTATGGGAGATCATCTGGAACTATGGCCGGAGTTTGGGTAAGGGTAGCATCTAAGAAGCTAGGTGGTGGCGGGGGTGATGCCTTCCTAGTTATCCAAGCCTGATACATGTCCGCAATATGTTGTCCTAACATCCTTATCTCTTCAACCAACCCATTGGCCTGTTCAACCAATTGCTTTTGGTCACCCGTACCAACCAACTCAATTCCGTTGCCGTCTGCCATTGCCTTTCGACTTTATGTTGAAGAGAAGAGTTACAACTTTAAGAACCACAAACCAACCACCCTTATGCTATAGTGAAGATAACAAAAGGAACAAAATGAAGTCATCACGTTAGCGTTAGGACATTTAACATAAGATAATCTCACATTATGTGAAAGGCACTTAGTCACAGTTATCGGCTCTAACATAACTTCGAGGGTATGAAGGTCATATGGCATCATCCCAATTTATTCATTTCAATCTTCTCTTTCTTTTCTTTTCTCGCACTTCTTGGCTTGCTCATTTCCCTTCCTCTTTTTCCTAATTATCACTCTTTTCTTTCCTCTCCTTCTCATATCCCATAATTTCATTTCTTTTTTCTCTTTTTTTCTTCTTTTTTCCCTTTTTCTTTTAATAATAAAAAAATAATTCGATCGAACCCTATGTAGGTTGCCTATGTATCATGATGCCGCATGAATCAGATCTTTGCATAGTTCGGGAAGATTGGGAATAAAGTAAATAAACTAACATTCTCTTTTTCTTTTTCTTTTTCTTTTCTTTGTTACCTTAATGACTACTCTAATGAGAAAAGCAAATAAAAGAAACAAATCTTTTTTTTTTCCTGAGTTTTCTAGACTTAATGTTCTATATCTTATTCTAAACTCAAGCTTAAACGAGCAAATATTTTTTTTTTTGAAACAAATACTCTATGGGAAATTATTAAGGAAAAAACCCTAGAAGAGAAAAATATTATTTTGATTCTTCTTTTTTTTTTTAAGGAAGGAAATCTAAAGAATGAACCAAAGAAATAACAACAACAACAACCTAGTAAAATCCCACAAGTGGGGTCTAGGGAGGGTAGTATGTACACAGACCAAACCCCTACCCCGAAGGCGTAGAGAGGCTATTTCCGAAAGACCCTCAGCTCAAGATAATAAGAAAAACAAAAGGAGAGAATTAGTTTCACCATAGAGATCATAGGAAAAATAGGAACATAAAATGCAGAAGAAAAATACAAGGCAGAAATGATGGCTAGTAAATAGATCTTGTACCGAAAAGAGAAAATATTAAGACACAACAATGCCCCTAGCTATTTTAGACTAAAACCTTACCAGACTAGGCTCACAACGGTACAAAGTAACGCGAGACTCTACTACCTCCTAGCCTACAACCGTAATACTCGACTTCCACAACTTCCTATCAAGTGTCATGTCCTCGGAAATCTGAAGCCTTGCCATATCCAGCCTGATCACTTCTCCCCAATACTTCTTAGGCTGCCCTCTACCTATTCTTGTGCCCTCCACAACCAGCCTCTCACACCTCCTTACTGGAGCATCTAGGCTTTTCCTCATTACATGCCCGAACCATCTGAGCCTCGCTTCCCGCATCTTATCATCAATGAGAGCCACGTGCACCTTCTCCCGAATATCATTATTTCTAATCTTGTCCATCCTAGTGTTCCTGCACATCCACCTCAACATCCTCATTTTTGCTACTTTCATCTTTTGGATGTATGAGTTCTTAATAGGCCAACAATCGGCCCCATACATCATGGCCGGTCTAACCACCACTTTATAGAACTTACCTTTGAGTATCGTTGGCACTCTCTTGTCACACAAAACTCCAGATGCTAACCTCCACTTCATCCATCCTACCCCAATACAGTATGCGATATCTTCATCGATATCCCTCCCCCATTGATAACGACCCAAGGTACTTGAAGCTGTCTCTACTTGGGATACCTTGTGATTCAAGCCTCACATCCACGCCCGCTTCCCCCGTCTCAGTGCTGAAAATGCACTCCAAGTATTTGTGTCTTCGTTCTGCTCAACTTGAAACCTTTATACTCAAGAGTCTGTCTCCAAACTTCCAGTCTCTCGTTAACACCAGTTCGTGACTCATCGATCAGAACTGTGTCATCGACAAATATCATGCCCCATGGCACCTCCCCTTAGATATGGTTTGTTAATGCATCTATCACCAGAGCGAATAAGAACGGACTGAGCACAGAACCTTGGTGTAATCCCATTTCAACCGGGAAATGCTCAGAGTCGCCTCCTACCGTCCTAACCCGAGTCTTATCCCCATCATACATGTCCCTAATCGCCATAATATAGGGAACCGACACACCTTTTGTCTCCAAGCATCTCTAGAGAACTTCTCTAGGAACCTTATCATGTGCAAATCCTTCTTTCTCCCTCTATACAGTTCCACCAACCTCCTAACAAGGTGTATAGCTTATGTGGTTGAACGACCCGGCATGAACCCGATTTTGAATTTTCATTTGATATTCCTGAAGATGTATTTCAAAACGAGAAATGAACAAGATAAAAAATATTTTTGGATTTCAGTTTTTGATTACCTAAGGAAGAAACTTTAAAGATAAACAAGAGATAAAGTATATTTGTTTTCTTCAATGTACAATATCCTAAAGTTCTAATGAAAATAAAAAGATTTTTTTTCATTTTCATTAATTTCCCAAAGAAGAACCTCAAAAGGAAATCTTTTTGAATTTTTGAAATTAATACCTTAAAGAAAACTTTTTAAAGAGGTACTAAAAGAAAATTCTCTTTTTTTTTGAATTTTTAGTCGTAATATACTAAAAAGGAAGTATAAAATTAATTTTTTATTTTGAGTTCTAGATATTCATTCAATAAAGGAAAACCAGCTCAAATGATTCTTTTATTCCTAGAATTAGTATTCTAAAGAAAATTTCTAACGGAAATATAGAACGCAAAATCTCTTTTTTTTTTTGGATTTTTGAGTTACACCACACTTTTTCAAATACAAAATAGAAAGTACAATAGCAAAAGACTCGACATTGCGGTACAAAAATAGAAAGTAAAAGATAACATAAAATGAGGAGCAGACTCAAAACATAAAAATAAAACAAATCTCCTTAAGCAACTCCTGAATGAGTGATCGTGACTGGATAGTCCGGGGATGTCTACCATGCTCAAACTCTGGTAAGTAAATCCACACCTGTATGAGAAAATTGAGACCAAATAAAGTTAAATACCTAGAACACTATGTGAGATAATAACCCTTCTTGTTGGACACATGCAAGACATGATTGTGACTATTTTTCTAAAATTAACTATGTGGCTAAAAGTAGCTAAAAATGCAAGATTTGGCTAAGACCCCGCAAAGCCAAGAACCTAAGACTCACTAGGAAGACCGGACCCTATGTGGGTTGCCTACGTATCACGCCCCAAAAGACGAGAATCAGGTATGCGTAGTTCGGGCCAATTGGATACGGGCGAGAAATAAAAAAAATAACTAATTTTGAGAAAATATATTTTTTTGTCTTTCCTTGAAAATGCTGAAACATATAAACTCTTTTTGGATTTTCTTTTTACTTCTTTTGATTTTTTTTCTTTTTTGAAAAATGATGGGAAAGTGCAAAATATTTTTGGGTTTTTCATTTTTCATTTTTTTATCTTTTTATTTAAAAAAATGTGAAAAGTGAAAGAAAAACATAGCTGGACCCTACTTGATTTATTTTTTACACTTCGCCTTCTTTTTTTCTCATTTATATTCAAACATTATTGGTCCACCAAATGACCCCTTTACCCTTGAAAATTGCAACATGTAGCACATAATATGCAACAGGATAGCCTTTTATTTTTGGGGTACACCTGTCCTAGACGGATCCAACCCCTGTGTTGAGTCCCCAAAGTCAGATGCACGCGATGCAAACAAGCGTTCCTACTAGGGATCCGACATGAGGCTATGTTATTCTAGGTTTAAAAACTTGGATTTATTTGTTCTAGAGCTGGCTTACCCGAGCGGACAGCTCGAGCCAGGGGGGGGGGGCAGCTTACCGGGTATACAGAAGCTTCACTGGCTTTGCAACTTGTCCGAACCTCGTCCTAAAATTAGGATATGACTCTAATAGAAAAGAAGTCACACGAAGTGCATACTTCCCAGATGATTTAGAAGACTCAGTGAGAAGAGGGTTTCAAAACAATTATATACAGTTCAAACAATATCAAAGCGGTAAAAGTGACAATTAGCACATTAGGCTCAAACATATAAAAATCAGATAACAACATAAAAGCCAACTATAACAGTTATTCTAAGCTCGAATTCTAAACCCTGAACCAGAAGTTCTGGGTTCTTTTCCCTAGCAGAGTCGCCAGAGCTGTCACACCTCCTTTTTACCACCCTAGAAGGGTGTAAGAGAGTTTTTCTAATTTAAGTGACAATCGAAATAGGATTATTTTATTTAAAATTCAGAGTCGCCACTTGGGATAATTTATGGTGTCCCAATTCGCCAGTTTAAATCCCGAATCGAGGAAAGATTGACTCTGTTTTACAGTACGCGAACATAGAAGGAATTTTGTTAACCCGGGAGAAGGTGTTAGGCATTCCCGGGTTTTGTGATTTTAGCACGGTCGCTCAACTATTATTATTGGCCTATTTATCTGATTTTAAAAACATTGTTTGAAACCTATGTGCATTTTAACTTTCTAACAACATTTAATGTTAATAGGAAAATTCAAGGTTATTTAAAACATATCGTAAGCCACGCTACATGAAATGCACCCGCGGTTCACGACACGTTCTATTTAACCTTGTTGGGGATTAGAATCGGGTCACATGAAATGTACACCCGGGCCCCTTTAATCTAATTTGGCATAGTTTAGTTTATGAATAACAACCCAATCTCTATACTGTGACAAAATCATATTCAGCTATAACCAATTCGAGTAAACACAAGCAGATAACCGAACAACAAATTCAAGACCACGGAGAATAATTAAAGAAAACAACGGGATCGCATTACAAACAAATAATTAACATTAAGCTCGAATAAAACAAATAGAGAATGAAAGAGTTGAACCTCAATATAGCCAAAAAATTGATTGTTTCACTATTTTGAACTCAAAATGTGATGAACCGCAGATGGGAACCCAAATCGGCACCGGAAATCTAAAACCGACGACGAACTCGAATCAACCTCGACTTAACTCCGTTCCCATACTCGAAAACAAAAATCAGAACCAAATGAGGAAACAGAAGCATTTTTGCCGACATATTCAAACTTCAGACGGAACTCCGGATTAAATATTTCAAATCAACTCTATCCTCAATATCGAAATTAATAGAATAAACTAAAGTGTTTCTTTTTTTTTGTATCTTCTGATTGTATATAGAACTGGTTCTTTATATCCAAACTAGGACATTAAATTAGAAAAGGAATGTTCAGAATCAAAAGAACTAAAAAAACGAAAAACCTCCGTCTTCTTTCTTTGTGTATCTGCGTAGGTCTGTGTAATCACCGGCCAGTTTAGTGATGGCTATTGGCTTGCCGGATTTTGTCGATGCCAATGGTTCATGCTTCGCCATGTTGACTCGTTCTGTGGGTGTGTGTGTGTGTTTGGGATGCTGTCTCAGGCGATCGAAAGAGGGGGGGAGTCAGCGAAGGTTGCTGATTGTCGGAAAAGAGCGAGCTGGCCGCTAGTGATTTTGGAGTTCCGGTGAGCTTTGTTAATGGGAAGAAGCAGAAGCACAAGCAACGATGGATGGCTATGGTGTTCGTTGCTTCTCCGTCCGGCAGCTATGGAGGGGTTCTTAGGTCTGAAGAAGAAGCTTTTCTGATGACGGGGTCCTTAGGGTTAGTCGCTGAAGGAAGAAGTGAAGGTCTTACGTTGGAGAAGAAGGTGGCGATGGAGGGAAGGTCATTGCCAATGGCTGCTCATTCTCTTGGGTTCCACCATTTTTTGTGTTATTTTTTAGGTTTTTAGGTAGTCAACATTAAGAAGATGAAGATGACGGGTTTAAGTCTAGGGGTAGCTCGTTTTTTGCCCTCAGTCTATGCAGCTATTTTCATAAGGTCTGCTAGGTTAGGGTCCTTTTGGGTAGGGTGTTCTTGGATTGGGGTTCGAAGAAGATGAAGTTTCGAGGGGGGTCCTCCTTTTTGTGTTATTGTGGCTGATTTGTCGAGTGTATAGGTCTAGGGTTTTGTACAGTTTTATTAGGGTTTTAGGGTATTGGGCTTGGGTTGTTATGGGCTAGGTCAAAAAATTAGGCCTAAAAATGGGCTGTTCGAGCCCAAATTTTTCTTTCTCTGTGAACAAAACTAAAATACTACCTTATTTACTAATTAATCTCACTTAAATAAAATAACTATTAAAATAAGACTAATCGTTAAAACAAACCTATTTTTTTGTTGGTATTTTCAATTATCATATTAAAATATAAATAAGGTACTATTTTTTGTATTTTTTTGTTTTACGAAAGGTATATAAACTAAAAGCAACTAAAAAGAAGAAATATTTTTGTAATTTTTATTTTTTGATAAAATAAAGTAAAAGAGTCAAAATTAATTGAAATAGCAATATTAAGCCTAAACTAAATATTTACATGCTAAAATATAAAAAATCTTGGGGAAAGTCAAAAATCACATGTCTACAGTAATTAACTTTTATGGCTTATATTCCATCTCCATCTTTGATTTCTACCTTGATTATGAGTAGCTAAACCCATTAGTTAGGGTTGTGACCCAACCCTAGTGTGGGTATTTAATGGGTCTTCTATTTTAGGGCTTAATTGTTTATAGGTTAGTGACATTTAGCTTGTTTCATGCTTTAATTGTAGAATTAGTGGTTGCAAATACTGATTCATGCCTTTATGACTTAGACTCTTCTTGAGAAAGAGGGACTAAGTCTAGGAAATTCATGCTAACAAGGAATTGGGGTGCATTCAAGAGATTTGATAGCCCCAATTAAAGGGTTAAACCTAGAGATAGTAATACCCAATTTGAGCAAATTTTACTTGCATTGTTTGAACACCCAATTGCATTTGAGAAAGCCAATTAGGGCAAAGTCACTCAAACTACCGAGAGGTATATAGTGAGTAATTATGTGTAATGGTTATATCACGAACCTAAATATAATAATCTTGACCTAAAATTTAGATCCCATTAGATACTCGTCTAGGTGTAAGTCACTTCTCTAGTGCTGTTTATTAATTGAGGAAAACCCTACAAAAACATTGTACTTAGATTATTTTCATCATTCAGTTGCATTAAAAGTAGAATAGAAACAAAATACAGCATGGTTAGAAGTGCAATTAAGAACACCGCACATAGTTAGATTGGATAGAAACCCAATTTCCAACCAATATTAGCTCCTTGTGGATATCGATCCCGACCTTTCGGGTAAAATCTGTATCGACCAATCTTTGCCATTATATAGTGGTGTAAGGTTGGAGCCGATCAATCATACTAGAATTGACTGTCCTAATGTGTTGTGTTGAAATATTCGTGTTCAATATTTGCTCTAAATTGTTCATCATGTAATCATGCCATTTGAGAATGTGTTAAAATGTGGAATATATGTTGAGAAAGGTTAAAAATTCATGCCAAGAATTAAATAAGGATTGTAATGCCAAATTGTCTGAAAGGCCTCTATGTGCTTATTATTTTTCCAAGTCTTCCCCTTATGTGTACAAATGCCTTACATGATAGGCCTTATTGTTGCTGATAATAGTGTTATTGAATGTGTAAAAAGGGAAACTTGAATTGTAAAACACAACCAAGTGCCAAGAATGACTTAATGAATGAGGCCACTTGTGCTAATGTATTGAAAGATGTGAAAGAAATATGAAGTGAGATGATGGAATGAAAGGATGATGTCTCAAGTGAGATGACCTAGTCGATCGAGCCGTGATAGGACGCCATGCTGCACACATGGTGGTAACTGTGCTGGAAATGATTGATTGAAATTATGGATATAGGTGATTTCTCAAGTGATATGACCTAGCTGATCGGGTTGAGATCGGACTCTGTGTAGGAACACGGTGGTATTATGGATTGTGGCACATGGCACTAAGGATTACCAACCTAATAAAATGAAAATTGACTTGAGAACTTATGTAATCCTTACTTGATGTTTTGGTATTTGTTTGAAGCTCTTATTGTACATCGTGAATGCTTCCTCTTTGTTTCATTGTTTATTCTATTAATATTGGTGTTTAGCTTTACATAATAGTACTATTCGATGGTACTAACGTCCATTTTGTTGGGGGTGCTATATCTTTAAATGGATGTAGGTGGTTCCATAGCAGACAATATTGATCGCAGCTAGTAGTGCATCATCATCATCTTCCCAGTAGACTTTGTGAGCCCCATTTCTTCCTGGGGTCTGTAGTACATCTTTTATTTATATGTTTACCGCGTTTTGAGGTATAGCCGGGGCCTTGTTGCTGGCATTATCATAATTGGCTTTTATACCTTCAAAGGCTTCGTAGACATTTATGTGGGTTGTATATGGGCATTGGAAGGGTCGGTGGATTATGTTGTGTTTTGAACCCTTGTCCCTTCAAATTGTAAAGTGTATGAAATTTTGAAAACCTACCAATGATGTAACAAATGAATCGATTTGGAAATGTTTACAAAAACCTTCCTGTTGTGTAATTAATAATAACTTCTTTTCTTGATCATAATGAGGTGGGTAGAAAGTGTCTAATAGGCTTGCTCAGTTAGGTTCACTCGGTTGTGCACCGGTCGTGCCTCCTGAGGTTGGGGCATGACACTCCCGACCTAATCCCGTCCAAGAAAATGCCATTTCCCGAGGAGTGGAATATGGAGAGTAAGTACAATTCTACCTTTAGCTTCCATTTATTATTTTGTTTCCTTTTCTTCTTCTTATCGAACTTCCTTTCTATGATCTAGCGGTCTATTGAATGCCCGGTGCAATTCCTGACCACGAGAGCTAGGATCGGAAACTAGCTTCGACCTCCTCGTATACTGAGAGCTCATGGCACAATTTGTCAAGGGCCCGATGGGAGGCCAAAAATCATGGTAAGCCCCTTTTCACATACTTCTTGATATTTTCTAAAACGTTTCTTTTCATACTTATTTGACTCCCTTTCATATACATGCCTTGGAAAAGACACTGTCATGAGGTCCCCTCTGGAAAAGAGGAGGTTTCACCCCCGGCCCGGAAGCCGGCCAAGGATAAAAAGAGAAAAAGGGTCTCGACCTACGAGATTCCAAAGCCCAAGGCCGTCCTGCCTGTAGATGCAGTTCAGCGACTAAGAGACGAAGAAGAGGAAAATAAAGATGATGACTTCGAGCAGGTGGCCGGAACGAAGAGGAGTACCGAAGCCCAAAGGCCATTGAGCTGGTGAGGGTCGAAACGATTCAGCCTCGAGCCGAAGAGATCTCAAAAGAGGGCCCAAGTAAAGCCCCGAGTCATCGGAGGCTGAAGATGCCCCTCGCTGAAATGAGCAATCGGTGGGTGTGCCTGAAGGGCCTTACTTCGAGGACCTTTAAAATGAAGGTAACGCCCCAACTGACTCGCTTAGGGAAACAGAACTTGGAGATACACCGATCCTTCCTACATTTTCTGAGGGGAAAATTCAGGAAGCCTAGTCCATGGGGACCCCCGATGTGGAAGGAGCCCACGAAGGGGCGGACCTTTTCCGTGGTTGTTTTATAGGAGTCGAAGATGCTACCGACCTGAGTGAGGCATCGAGTATCTTTGATGAGGCTTAACGACTCTTGAGTCGAGTAAATCTCAACTCCCCTCACCGATATCTCACTTGTATTTATTTCTTCTTATTTAATTTCCTTTCTTTCTACATAGGCCTTGACACTTTATCAGGTTGCATTTCTAAATCCCAGGCATAGCTGAGCTGATGCGAGGCCGATCTTCAGAGGATCACGGGGGAGAGAAATGCCCTTAAACTTCTCACCGGGCAAAAAGAAGAGGAGAACAAGGACCTCCGAGCCGAATTGGCCACAGCTCATAAAGAGAAAACCGACCTGATTGAGCAGGTAATGAAATTTTTTAGAAGCTTGATGTATCAATTCGGGGACGACGACTAATACTTCGAACCTGCAGGTTCAACAGAAGGCCAAAAAGATTGAACAGCTCCGTGAGAAGGCCAACATGATGAGGGCAGAGACTTTGGGGTGGAAACAAAACATGGACCGCCTTTCCTAGGAGAAAGATGCTGCTCGAGCCCAACTGTCATCGGCCAAACGTCAGCTCCAAAGCATGAAGGAGGAAAGCTCAGCCCAAGCCAACAAAATTTAGGAGCTTGAGGCTTGATTGGCCACCGGACTTGCAAAGGTTTCATGTGAGGCAGAAAAAGTAAAGGCTGATGCGGAGGTGATCGTGGCCGTCTACAGAGCTGATGCTGAAGCTGCTCAAGCTCGAGCAAAGGAAGTTGCTACTACCGCTCAGACTCGATCATACTAGGCTGCCGAGCATGCCAAGTAACAGTCTCAAAGAGAGACCCTTGAGGAGAATCATGATCGTGGCTTTAACCTTGCTGTCGAAATTGAAAACGCGAAAGAGCTCGAGGCCGAAACCAAAGCGTTACTCTCTTCCGTTGATGATGATTTCAGGAGTTGGAGTAGATCCGAGAGCGGAGGGGATTCAGATGGCGAAGGAGTAGCTCCCGAGGAAAATTAGGCATTTAGAATTTTTTTCTTTTTCAATTTTTTTGTAGGATCCTAACCGATCCATGTAAATATTTTCATATATAAAAGATCTCTTTTCTCTTTGATTTTTCTTTATTTCAATTTCCGCCTCATACAAATTCTGTTATGACCATGTCTTGAAAATTTTCATAAGTATGAGGCTTTGGCAATTTGATCAAAGTTGGACTAGTGTAGTGTTTATAATCGAGCGAGTATTTGCTCGACTCGAAGTATGACTCAATGTAGGATGACCCTTAGGTTTTAGTTGAGTGAGGATCACTTCTCGAACTCAAAAATAAAATGGCCCTTAGGCTCTTGAATTAGGCCGATATGGCCTCAAAAGAATGTCTCTTTTCCCTTTTCAGCTTAAACAAGTTTAAACATTTGTTATGCCTTAGAAAGAAATGGGGTTGTTTCGAGAGTTCGACAATTTGGTGCCCTTTTAGGATTTTTGAGGGTTTAAATTATCGAAACCTTTATAATTTTGCCGAGGGTAGCCTTTTTAACAGGTTTTGTGAAGATATCAGAAAGCTTATTTTCATTACGGAATTTGAACGTCTCCGAATTGTGTTAGTTTGGCCATAGCCTTTAATTTGAGATTTACCTCTTGGATTTGCTTCTCAATTACATTCCGTACTTGTTCGAAATGTCAGTCCCCAAGTGGGGTAGCCGTGGCCTATAAAAATAAAGGCTGCCTTTTTAAGGTCTTATGATCTCGAGATTTTAGTAGTCCGATTACATCGATTTTTTGGACAGCGGTCCCCGAGTACAGGGTAAGTTGTTCGAACTTCAGTTGTGATCGGCCCTTAAGCCTGTTTCCATAACACACCAAAAGTAAGAAATTGTAAAGTAAAATTTTCTCTAAGGTATGATATATTTGGCAAGGAAAAATACTTCTTTCAATATATTATACATGCATACATGTTTGTCGTTAGGGCTTGAGTAATCTATACGGGCACAGTTCGTTTGACAATTTGGCCCTTACAAAGTTTTACCTATCGAGAGCATGTTGACATGAAGTACCTTCCTTGTAACAAAGTTAGCATCCGAGGGTGATGCCCCCCAGTATTCGAGGTTGATTGTAAAGAAGCCTCAAATATTGTTGAATTGCCTCAAGGTAGCACAACTAATGGTTGCCTCATTAAAAACCTAGCCGAAAAAACCCACTTGGGACAAAGATCGGTCCAAGGAAAAAAGAGTGCAACGCATTCTTTAAAACTTAAGGATTTTTTGTTGGAGAATTCCTAGATGTCTTCAATCGGACCCCTACAATTGGTTAGTATAAAATACAAATGAAAATAGAGAAGGTCGTTCCTTAGTAGTAATATCATTTGAGGTGTGATATGTTCCAATTGTTTGGTAATTGCTCATCATCCATTGTGCCAAGTTTGTAGGATCCTTTTATGACGATATCGAGGACCTGATACGGTTCTTCCCAGTTAGGGCCAAGTTTTCCTTCATTTGGGTCCTGAGTATTAATGGTGACCTTTCTCAAAACTAAATCCCCGATTTTAAAGTGTCGAAGATTGGCTCTTCGGTTGTAATACCTCCCAATTCGCTGTTTCTGTGTGGACATTCGAACGAGGGTGGCTTCTCGCCTTTCATCTAGAAATTTAAGGCTCGTATTCATAGCCTCGTGGTTTGACTCTTCTGTTGCATATCGAAACCTGAAGCTAGGTTCCTCGACTTCGACCGGGATCAAAGCTTCTGCACCATAGACTAAAGAGAATGATGTTACCCCCGTACTGGATTTTAACATTGTTCGATACACCCAAAGGACCTCGGGAAACACTTTTCTCCATTTTCCTTTAGCTTCGTTAAATCTTTTCTTCAGATTTTGGATGACGGTCTAGTTTGTCGATTTGGCTTGTCTGTTCCCACTAGGATGATATGGTGTTGATAGGATCCTCGTTATTTTGTGATCTTCGAAAAACTTCATCACTTTTCTGCCGAGGAATTGCTTTCCATTGTCGCATACGATCTCGACAGGCATTCCAGATCGGCATATAATGTGATCCAGATGAAATCTATAACTTCTATTTCTATGACTTTCTCGAAGGCCTATGCTTCATCCCACTTAGAAAAATAGTCAGCCATAAACACAATGAATTTAGCTTTACTTGGGGCCGATGACAGAGGGCCGACGATATCCATCCTCCATTTCATGAATGACCATGGGGATAGGACTAAGTGAAGTTGCTTCCCGGGCTGGTGGATCATCGGTGCATACCTTTGACATTTGTCGCATTTTCGAACAAATTAGTGAGCATCTTTTTCCATATTGGCCCAATAGTATCCTACTCTGATGACTTTGTGAACCAATGACTCGACACTAGAATAATTTCTGCAAATGCCCTCGTGAATTTTTTATAGAACGTAATCGGTGTCTCCTGGTCCCAAAAACGTTCCAAATAGACCATCGAACGTTCTCCTATACAGTGTTCCATCCTTGGCCAAAGTGAATCGTGCGGCCTTAGTGTGTAGAGTCCTTGATTCTTTAGGATCCGATGGAAGCTTCCCGTTCTTTAGGTATTCGGTATAATTATTCCTCCAATCCTAGGTTAGACTTATGGAGTTTTTCTCGGCATGTCCTTCTTCGATTACTGACCTTGAAAGTTGTACGATAGTCCCCGAGCTAAGCTCATCATCTTCAATCGAAGATACCAAATTTGCAAGGGCATCAACCTCGCTATTTTGTTCTCAAGGTACGTGGTATGGCGTTCATTCTATAAATCAATGTAGAGACACTTGTAATTTGTCTAAGTACCTCTGCATTCGATCTTCCCAAACCTTAAAAGTTCTGTTGACTTGATTTACCACAAGTTACGAGTCGCACTTGGCCTTGATGACCTCCGCTCCCAAGATCTTAGCTAACGTGAGACATGCAATCATGGCCTCATACTCAGCCTTATTGTTAGTTAATTTAGAAATTTTGATAGACTGTCTAATTGTATTACTTGTGGGTGGCTTCAAAACGATGCCTAGCCTGGACCCGTTCACATTCGAAGCACCATCCGTGAGGAGTAATACAATAGTTCCTTTTCGACCTCGGGTATGAGGGATGGCGTGAAGTCAGCCACAAAGTCTGCCAAGATTTGAGACTTAATGGCCGCTTGTGGTTGATACTTGATATTGTACCCACTGATCTCTATAGGCCATTTGGCCAATCGGCCCAAGAGTTCGGGCTTGCGCAAAATGTTGCAAAGGGGGTAGGTGGTTACAACACAAATTGGGTGAAATTGAAAATATGGTTTTAATTTCGTAGAGGAGCTTATTAAAGCAAGTGATAATTTTTCTAACTGTGGGTACCAGGTCTAGGCTTCACCTAAGGTCTGTCTAACATAATAGACAGGAAATTATGTACTTGTCTCTTCTCGAACTAAGACCCCACTTACTGCTATCTCCGAGACTGCCAAGTACAAGTAAAGTTGCTCGTCCGCCTTCGGGGTGTGAAGCAATGGCAGGCTCAACATGTATCATTTGAGTTCCTCCAAAGCTTGTTGACACTCCAGGGTCCATGCGAAATTGCTCTTTTTCTTAAGCAATGTGAAGAACCGGT
Organism: Nicotiana sylvestris; assembly: GCF_000393655.2. Classification (NCBI taxonomy): domain Eukaryota; kingdom Viridiplantae; phylum Streptophyta; class Magnoliopsida; order Solanales; family Solanaceae; genus Nicotiana; species Nicotiana sylvestris. Next base: position 64,874,609 of record NC_091066.1, read on the forward strand.
GGATCCTATCTGATGACCTTGAAATAAATCGTCCCAAGGCGGCTATTCATCCTGTTAACCTTTGTACAACCTTGACATTGACAACAACTGTGATGTCTTTGATTGCCTTGATTTTATTGGGGTTCATTTCGATCCCCCGATTTTATACCATAAAGCCGAGGAACTTACTCGAGTCGACCCTGAATGCACATATCTCCGGGTTAAGCTTCATGTTATATTTTCTTAATATGTCGAAGGTATCCTACAAATGTTCAAATGGTCCTCTACTTGCATGGACTTAACTAACATATCACCAATATAGACCTCCATTGATTTACCTATTTGTTCTTCGAACATTCGATTTACTACGCGTTGATAAGTAGCACCAGCATTTTTTAGTCCAAACGATATTACATTATAGCAATAGGTGTCATACTTATTGATGAATGAAGTCTTTTCCTGATCCTCCGGGTTCATCTATATTCTATTGTATCCGGAGTAGGCATCGAGAAAATAAAGGATCTCATGGCCGGCCGTGGCATCAATCATGCGATCGATATTCGACAAAGGAAATGAATCTTTAAGCAGGCCTTGTTTAAATCCTTATAATATACACACAATATAAGTTTTTTTTCCCTTTTAGGGAGTACAACTATGTTTGCTAACAACTCAGGATATTTTACCTTCCAAATGGATCCTATATTGAGAAGTTTTGTTACCTCGTCCTAAATGAATGCATGTCTTACCTTGGGACTGAGGTCTTGTCTTTTGTTTCACCAGGCAGAACTTCAGGTTCAAGTTCAGTTGATGCTTAGTGATCTTTGGTGGGATCCCTATCATATCTAAGTGGGACCAAATAAAACAAACCATGTTATTTAAAAGGAATTGAACAAGTTTTTTCCTGAGCTCGAGAGTTTCAACCGTGCCCAGGTATACCTTTCGATCGGGTAGATAGTCGATCAGTATGACTTGTTCCAGGTCTTCGACCATTGACTTCATTGCATCAGAATCATCAAGGATTACGAAGGTTCGAGGTATCATATAATCATCATCCTTGAAAGGTTTCCTGCTTCTCCGATCGAGCCGAGGCTGGTGATTGTAGTTGCTATTTGACTTCTTGTTTTCCATTCGATTCTGATCTCTTTGTTGATGACAACATCGATACTGGTATTACCTTATCGATTGCAAACATTTCCTTGGCGACGCATTGTTCACCGTACACCATTTGTATTCTTTCTAAAGTTGGGAGTTTCAAGACTTGGTGAAGCGTCGAGGGCACTGCTCTCATATTATGAATCCAAGGCTTTTCGAGCAGCGCGTTGTACCTCTTGTCACCTTGATCACATGGAACTTTGTTTACTGGATAGTCTCGACCACGTTTACTGGTATAATGATTTCCCCTTTGGTGGTTTCACTTACCATATTGAAGCCGTTAAGTACCCGAGTTGCGGTCACAATATGATCTTGAGGCCGAGTTGCTCTACGACCCTTGATCGAATAATATTTGCCGAGCTACCTGGATCAATCAACACATGTTTAACTTGAATTTTATTCATAAGGATAGATATTACCAGTGTGTTGTTCGATCCCTTTTGCATCCTCGTCATTGAAAGACAAGGTTTCTTCTGGTAAGTAGTCCCAGGTTCGCTTTCCCTTATGATTGTCACTTTGGTGTGTTTGAATACCGGTCCTTGAGGGATATCAACCCCACCAACGATCATATGAATTACGTATTGTGGCTCTTACTGCTCGTTCTGTCTGTTCGAATCTCTATTTTTGAAGTGATTCTTGGCCCGATCACTTAGGAATTCTTGAAGATAACCCTCGTTGAATAGACAGGCTATATCTTCTCTCAACTGTCTGCAATCTTCGATTTTATGACCATGGGTATCATGATAATTGCACATTTTATTAGGGTTGCTTTGAGCTGGATCGGTCTGTAATGGTCTGGGCCATCTAGTATTCTTAATTCGACCAATGACTGATACAATACCTGATGCATCGATGTTGAAGTTGTATTCTGATAGTCGAGGTGCTTTTTTAGTCCTGGTATCCCTATCGAAACCACCTTTTCTCATTATCCCCCAAGAACTATGTCCCCGATCATTCCTTTTATCATTCCGTATGGGGTTGCATCTAAGCCTGTTATTTCTCTAATCTCCATTGTATGGCTGGTATCTATCTTTATTCGACCGTGGCTCCCGATAGACATCTCTTTTAACCCTGTCGATGGGTCTGTTGGGATAAATCAAACCAATTGGAGTTCCCAGTTGATCATCTTTGACTGATACCGATTGTGTACATCGACCCAAGTGACAACCAAATATTTGATATAATTTTGCTTCAATTGTTGTGAAGCAATGGAGCTTCGAGTGTTGAGACCTTGCATATTGAATAGCCCAGTCGTCGGTGACTGGAGGTAAATCCTTTCTCTCCATTTGGAATCGAGATACGAATTCCCTAAGCATCTCGTTATCCTTTCTGCCCTAGTTTCACATGGTTCAGGCTTCAAATGATCTCAAAATGTCCAAATCTGTACTTACTGCCCTCAAGTGTCCCCATCATCTTTCAAATTATTTTATTGCTTCATGATTAAACTAACTTGCAAGACCAGGCCTAGAATTATGCACGCATGTCATGTCACTAGAGTTAGCATTAAAAGAACTATAAAAGGAGAAGAGAACTAAACAAAAAAATGACTAGAAATAACAAGAAAATAGAAAATTGCATTAGACAGACGGTGAAAGGGTTTAAACAACAAGACCAGCAAAATAAACAGGGGTACAACCCTGGAACAAACCTAGATAACACTAAATGAGTTACTACGACTAAAGGAACTAGGCAAAATAAAAAGGATAGAAGGGTTTGAGGCACAAGACATTATCCCGATTACAACCCTGAAATAACCCAGACAACAGAAATGACAACAAAAAGAACCATCAAGACTCCTCCCTGGCTAGCCAAGAAAGGAGCATCTTTCCAATCACCAAGCTCAACATCTTAGCCACTGAGTTCTGCATCAACAATACTAGGACCTTCACAAGTTACCATCACATTGACTTTAGCAAATTGCGTTTGGGTCCCTTTTGCCTGCTCGTTCTTAAGATCAACCTCTGATAGCGCTGAAAGCTTTGCAGCACGTGGACCTCCAAGGATCTCAGAAGAATTCTCATATTCCTTTTCAAAATAAATCGTACCCACCATATGCGTCTCATTATGAACATGCGATGGATGTCTACTGCATCTGGATTTTGCACGACAATGTCACATGCATCAATAAGCTTCTGAATTGCTCTTTTCAGATGACAACACTTTTCTGTGATGTGACCCGGGGCATCAGAGCAATATATGCACCTTTGAGAATTATCAAAATTCTTTGGAAGAGGGTTCGACATTTTTATCTGAATCGGTTTCAACATGTCTAATTGCCTCAACCTTTGGAACAAACTCGCATATGATTCTCCAATGGGAGTGAAAGTCTTTGCCTTTTGCTTTTTCCTTTTCATCTTGTACTCTGGCCTCGGTTGGAACCTTTTGCGGGTAGGTGGTTGATATGCTTGAGGGGGCGGGTAAGACATTTGTGGAAGTGGTGCAGGCCATCGCGGGTCTCGTGGGTGTGGAGCATATGGTGGTGCATTGTGGACGGAGTATTGGGAAGGTGATATACGACTTTTGGGGTTTTGTGGAGAGAAGTAGCATTGGGGAGGATTATCTGGAGTACATGGATATCCATGTGGTCGATTTCGAGGCTGAAAGCATTGAGCAGGAATGCATACTGGATCCTGTCATTAGCGCGGCTCAACAACATCTTTTATATTTCTCTTTCTTCCATCCAAATTTACTGAGATGTTCTGAATGTCTTTTGTAGCGTCTTTGAATGCAGAATAACTCATGATTTTGCCTGACTTGATTCCCTCTTCTACCATCTCCCCCATTTTTATCACATCATTTAAAGGTTTACCCAAGGCCGGGATCAAATGATTGAAGTAGGTGGCCCCATAGGCTTGTAGGAAAAGCTCAACCATTTCTTCTTCACCAATCTTTGGACTGACCCGAGCACCTTGTTCCCTCCATCTGAGCCCAAACTCCCTAAGGTTTTCCTCCGGTTTATTTTCCATATTAGATAGGGAGGAGCGGTCTGGGGTAACGTCTATATTGTATTGAAAGTGCCGAACAAAATCTTGAGACATGTCATCCCATGCCTGCCACTTATTGGTATCTTGACGAGTATTCCATTACAAGGCTGCCCCAGTCAAGCTCTCACTGAAATATGCCATCAACAATTCATCTTCTCCACCAACACTTCTCATTTCACTACACTAACCCCTCAGATGGGCTACTGGATCTCCACGCCCATCATACAAGTTAAACTTTGGCATTTTAAACCCTGCGGGCAGACGAACATCAGGGAACATGTTAATCTGATTTCCCATCCCTTGCATGCTCCTTAAGGACTATTCTATACCTTTCAGCTTCTTGGATATCTCATCTCATCCTTCTTTTCCTGTGAACTTTTCATTTTCCACATGAGGCTCATTCCGAGGGCTCTGTTTATATGAGTCAAGAACCTTGTGGGCAACCTCTGAGGGGTAATATTGGGCATTATGAGCTTTGAGTGGATGTTCATTGTCGGATCTTTAAAGGGAAGATTGTTGAGAAGTTGTTATCATGGGAATATTGGATATGACAGGAGGGAAATTTTATGGAGAGGTAATTGGAGGCTAAGTGATGGAGCTACTAGGGTGGTTGGGAAAGATGTGATAAACGAGTGGATTTGGAGAGTATGGGGGATCATCTGGCACTATGGCCGGAGTTTGGCCGGAGTGGATGTTCAACCAATTGCTTTTGGTCACCCGTACCAACCAACTCAATTCCGTTGTCGTCTGCCATTGCCTTTCGACTTTATGTTGAAGAGAAGAGTTACAACTTTAAGAACCACAAAGCAACCACCCTTCTGCTATAATGAAGATAACAAAAGGAATAAAATGAAGTCATCACGTTAGCGTTAGGACATTTAACATAAGATAATCTCACATTATGTGAAAGGCACTTAGTCACAGTTATCGGCTCTAACATGACTTCAAGGGTATGGAGGTCATATGGCATTATCCCAATTTATTCATTTCAATCTTCTCTTTCTTTTCTTTTCTCGCACTTCTTGGCTTGCTCATTTCCCTTCCTCTTTTTCCTAATTATCACTCTTTTCTTTCGTCTCCTTCTCACATCCCATAATTTCATTTCTTTTTTCTTTTTTTTTTCTTCTTTTTCCCTTTTTTCTTTTAATAATAAAAAAATAATTCGATCGAACCCTATGTAGGTTGCCTATGTATCATGATGCCGCATGAATCAGATCTTTGCATAGTTCGGGAAGATTGTGAATAAAGTAAATAAACTAACGTTCTCTTTTTCTTTTTATTTTTCTTTTCTTTGTTACCTTAATGACTACTCTAATGAGAAAAGCAAATAAAAGAAACAAATCTTTTTTTTTTTGAATTTTCTAGACTTAATGTTCTATATCTTATTCTAAACTCAAGCTTAAACGAGCAAATATATTTTTTTTTGAAACAAATACACTATGGGAAATTATTAAGGAAAAAACCCTAGAAGAGAAAAATATTATTTTGATTCTTCTTTTTTTTTTAAAGGAAGGAAATCTAAAGAATGAACCAAAGAAACAACAACAACAACAACCTAGTAAAATCCTACAAGTGGGGTCTGGGGAGGGTAGTATGTACACATACCTTACCCCTAACCCGAAGGCGTAGAGAGGCTATTTCCGAAAGACCCTCAGCTCAAGATAATAAGAAAAACAAAAGGAGAGAATTAGTTTCACCATAGAGATCATAGGAAAAATAGGAACATAAAATGCAGAAGAAAAATACAAGGCAGAAATGATGGCTAGTAAATAGATCTTGCACCGAAAAGAGAAAATACTAAGACACAACAATGCCCCTAGCTATTTTAGACTAAAACCTTACCAGAATAGGCTCACAACGGTACAAAGTAACACGAGACTCAACTACCTCCTAGCCTACAACCGTAATACTCGACTTCCACAACTTCCTATCAAGTGTAATATCCTCGGAAATCTGAAGCCTTACCATATCCTGCCTGATCACTTCTCCCCAATACTTCTTAGGCTGCCCTCTACCTATTCTTGTGCCCTCCACAACCAGCCTCTCACACCTCCTTATTGGAGCATCTAAGCTTCTCCTCATTACATGCCCGAACCATCTGAGCCTCGCTTCCCGCATCTTTTCATCAATGAGAGCCACGTGCACCTTCTCCCGAATATCATTATTTCTAATCTTGTCCATCCTAGTGTTCCTGCACATCCACCTCAACATCCTCATTTTTGCTACTTTCATCTTTTGGATGTATGAGTTCTTAACAGGCCAACACTCGGCCCCATACATCATGGCCGGTCTAACAACCACTTTATAGAACTTACCTTTGAGTATCGTTGGCACTCTCTTGTCACACAAAACTCCGGATGCTAACCTCCACTTCATCCATCCTACCCCAATACGGTATGCGATATCTTCATCGATCTCCCTCCCCCATGGATAACTGACCCAAGGTACTTGAAGTTGTCTCTACTTGGGATAACTTGTGATTCAAGCCTCATATCCACACCCACTTCCCCCGTCTCAGTGCTGAAAATGCACTCCAAGTATTCCGTCTTCGTTCTGCTCAACTTGAAACCTTTATACTCAAGAGACTGTCTCCAAACTTCTAGTGTCTCATTAACACCGGTTCGTGACTCATCGATCAGAACTGTGTCATCGACAAATATCATGCACCATGGCACCTCCCCTTAGATATGGTTTGTTAATGCATCTATCACCAGAGCGAATAAGAACGGACTGAGCACAGAACCTTGGTGTAATCCCATTTCAACCGGGAAATGCTCAGAGTCACCTCCTACCGTCCTAACCCGAGTCTTAGCCCCATCATACATGTCCCTAATCGCCATAATATAGGGAACCGACACACCTTTTGCCTCCAAGCATCTCCAGAGAACTTCTCTAGGAACCTTATCATGTGCAAGTCCTTCTTTCTCTCTCTATACAATTCCACCAACCTCCTAACAAGGTGTATAGCTTATGTGGTTGAACGACCCGACATGAACCCGATTTTGAATTTTCATTTGATATTCCTGAAGATGTATTTCGAAACGAGAAATGAACAAGATAAAAAAATATTCTTGGATTTCAGTTTTTGATTACCTAAGGAAGAAACTTTAAAGATAAACAAGAGATAAAGTATATTTGTTTTCTTCAATGTACAATATCCTCAAGTTCTAATGAAAATAAAAAGATTTTTTTTCATTTTCATTAATTTCCCAAAGTAGAACCTCAAAAGGAAATCTTTTGAATTTTTGAAATTAATACCTTAAAGAAAACTTTTTAAAGAGGTACTAAAAGAAAATTCTCTTTTTTTTTGAATTTTTAGTCCTAATATACTAAAAAGGAAGTATAAAATTAATTTTTTATTTTGAGTTCTAGATATTCATTCAATAAAGGAAAACCAGCTCAAATGATTCTTTTATTCCTAGAATTAGTATTCTAAAGAAAACTTCTAACGGAAATATAGAACGCAAAATCTCTTTTTTTTTTGGATTTTTGAGTTACGCCACACTTTTTCAAATACAAAATAGAAAGTACAATAGCAAAAGACTCGACATTGTGGTACAAAACTAGAAATTAAAAGATAACATAAAATGAGGAACATACTCAAAACATAAAAATAAAACAAATCTCCTTAAGCAACTCCTGAATGAGTGATCCTGACTGGATAGTCCGGGGATGTCTACCATGCTCAAACTCCGGTAAGTAAATCCACACCTGTATGAGAAAATTGAGACCAAATAAAGTTAAAGACCTAGAACGCTATGTGAAATAATAACCCTTCTTGTTGGACACATGCAAGACATGATTGTGACTATTTTTCTAAAATTAACTATGTGGCTAAAAGTAGCTAAAAATGCAAGATTTGGCTAAGACCCCGCAAAGCCAAGAACCTAAGACTCACTAGGAAGACCGGACCCTATGTGGGTTGCCTACGTATCACGCCCCAAAAGACGAGAATCAGGTATGCGTAGTTCGGGCCAATTGGATACGGGCGAGAAATAAAAAAAATAACTAATTTTGAGAAAATATATTTTTTTGTCTTTCCTTGAAAATGATGAAACATATAAACTCTTTTTGGATTTTCTTTTTCCCTTTTTTTGATTTTTTTTCTTTTTTGAAAAATGATGGGAAAGTGCAAAATATTTTTGGGTTTTTCATTTTTCATTTTTTTATCTTTTTATTTAAAAAAATGTGAAAAGTGAAAGAAAAACATAGCTGGGTCCTACTTGATTTATTTTTTACACTTCGCCTTCTTTTTTCTCATTTATATTCAAACATTATTGGTCCACCAAATGACCCTTTTTACCCTTGAAAATTGCAACATGTAGCACATAAGATGCAACAGGATAGCATTTTATTTTTGGGGTACACCTGTCCTAGCGGACCCAACCCCTATGTTGATTCCCCAAAATCAGATGCACGCGATGCAAACAAACGTTCCTACTAGGGATCCGATGAGGCTATGTTATTCTAGGTTTAAAAACTTGGATTTATTTGTTCTAGAGCTGGCTTACCCGAGCGGACAGCTCGAGCCGGGGGGTGGGGCAGCGTACCGGGAATACAGAAGCTTCACTGGCTTTGCAACTTGTCCGAACCTCGTTCTAAAATTAGGATATGACTCTAATAGAAAAGAAGTCAAACGAAGTGTATACTTCCCAGATGATTTAGAAGACTCAGTGAGAAGAGGGTTTCGTAACAATTATATACAGTTCAAACAATATCAAAGCGGTAAAAAGTGACAATTAGCACATTAGGCTCAAACATATAAAAATCAGATAACAAAATAAAAGCCAACTATAACAGTTATTCTAAGCTCGAATTTTGAACCCTGAGCCAGAAGTTCTGGGTTATTTTCCCTAGCAGAGTCGCCAGAGCTGTCACACCTCCTTTTTACCACCCCAGAAGGGTGTAAGAGAGTTTTTCTAATTTAAGTGACAATCGAAATAGGATTATTTTATTTAAAATTCAGAGTCGCCACTTGGGATAATTTATGGTGTCCCAATTCGCCAGTTTAAATCCCGAATCGAGGAAAGATTGACTCTGTTTTACAGTCCGCGAACATAGAAATCTGGGTAAGGAATTTTGTTAACCCGGAAGAAGGTGTTAGGCATTCCCGGGTTTCGTGGTTTTAGCACGGTCGCTCAACTATTATTATTGGCCTATTTATCTGATTTTAAAAACATTGTTTGAAACCTATGTGCATTTTAACTTTCTAACAACATTTAATGTTTTTAGGAAAATTCAAGGTTATTTAAAACATATCGTAAGTCACGCTACATGAAATGCACCCGCGGTTCACGACACGTTCTATTTAACCTTGTTGGGGATTAGAATCGGGTCACATGAACTACACACCCGGGCCCCTTTAATCTAATTTGGCGTAGTTTAGTTTATGAATAGCAACCCAATCTCTATACTGTGACAAAATCATGTTCAGCTATAACCAATTCGAGTAAACACGAGCAGATATCCGAACAGCAAATTCAAGACCACGGAGAATAATTACAGAAAACAACGGGATCGCATTACAAACAAATAATTAACATTAAGCTCGAATAAAACAAATAGAGAATGAAAGATTTGAACCTCAATATAGCCAAAAAATTGATTGTTTCACTGTTTTGAACTCAAAATGTGATGAACCGTAGATGGGAACCCAAATCGGCACCAGAAATCTAAAACCGGCGACGAACTCGAATCAACCTCGACTTAACTCCGTTCCCATACTCGAAAACAAAAATCAGAACCAAATGAGGAAACAGAAGCATTTTTGCCGACATATTCAAACTTCAGACGGAACTCCGGATTAAATATTTCAAATCAACTCTATCCTCAAAATCGAAATTAATAGAATAAACTAAAGTGTTTCTTTTTTATGTATCTTCTGATTGTATATAGAACTGGTTCTTTATATCCAAACTAGGACATTAAATTAGAAAAGGAATGTTTAGAATCAAAAGAACTAAAAAAACCAAAAACCCCCGTCTTCTTTCTTTGTGTTTCTGCGTAGGTCTGTGTAATCGCCGGCCAATTCAGTGATGGCTATTAGCTTGCCGGATTTTGTCGATGCCAATGGTTCATGCTTCGCCATGTTGACTCGTTCTGTGGGTGTGTGTGTGTGTTTTGGATGCTGTCTCAGGCGACCGAAAGAGGGGGGGAGTCAGCGAAGGTTGCTGATTGTCGGAAAAGAGCGAGCTGGCCGCTAGTGATTTTGGAGTTCCGGTGAGCTTTGTTAATGGGAAGAAGCAGAAGCACAAGCAACGATGGATGGCTATGGTGTTCGTTGCTTCTCCGTCCGGCAGCTATGGAGGGGTTCTTAGGTCTGAAGAAGAAGCTTTTCTGATGACGGGGCCCTTAGGGTTAGTCGCTGAAGGAAGAAGATGAAGGTCTTACGTTGGAGAAGAAGGTGGCGATGGAGGGAAGGTCATTGCCAATGGCTGCTCATTCTCTTGGGTTCCACCATTTTTTGTGTTATTTTTTAGGTTTTTAGGTAGTCAACATTAAGAAGATGAAGATGACGGGTTTAAGTCTAGGGGTAGCTCGTTTTTTGCCCTCAGTCTATGCAGCTATTTTCATAAGGTCTGCTAGGTTAGGGTCCTTTTGGGTAGGGTGTTCTTGGATTGGGGTTCGAAGAAGATGAAGTTTCGAGGGGGGTCCTCCTTTTTGTGTTATTGTGGCTGATTTGTCGAGTGTATAGGTCTAGGGTTTTGTATAGTTTTATTAGGGTTTTAGGGTATTGGGCTTGGGTTGTTATGGGCTAGGTCAAAAAATTAGGCCTAAAAATGGGCTGTTCGAGCCCAAATTTTTCTTTCTCTGTGAACAAAACTAAAATACTACCTTATTTACTAATTAATCTCACTTAAATAAAATAACTATTAAAATAAGACTAATCGTTAAAACAAGCCTATTTTTTTGATATTTTCAAATATCTTATTAAAATATAAATAAGGTACTATTTTTTGTATTTTTTAGTTTTACGAAAGGTATATAAACTAAAAGCAACTAAAAAGAAGAAATATATTTGTAATTTTTATTTTTTGATAAAATAAAGTAAAAGAGTCAAAATTAATTGAAATAGCGATATTAAGCCTTAACTAAATATTTACATGCTAAAATATAAAAAATTTTGGGGAAGGTCAAAAATCACATGTCTACAGTAATTAACTTTTATGGCTTATATTCCATCTCCACCTTTGATTTCTACCTTGATTATGAGTAGCTAAACCCATTAGTTAGGGTTGTGACCCAACCCTAGTGTGGATATTTAATGGGTCTTCTATTTTAGGGCTTAATTGTTTATGAGTTAGTGACATTTAGCTTGTTTCATGCTTTAATTATAGAATTAGTGGTTGCAAATACTGATTCATGCCTTTATGACTTAGACTCTTCTTGAGAAAGAGGGACTAAGTCTAGGGTTGGGGTGCATTCAAGAGATTTGATAGCCCCAATTAAAGGGTTAAACCTAGAGATAGTAATACCCGATTTGAGCAAATTTTACTTGCATTGTTTGAACACCCAATTGGGTTTGAGAAAGCCAATTAGGGCAAAGTCACTCAAACTACCGAGAGGTATAGAGTGAGTAATTATGTGTAATGGTTATATCACGAACCTAAATATAACAATCTTGACCTAAATTTTAGATCCCATTAGATACTCGTCTAGGTGTAAGTCACTTCTCTAGTGCTGTTTATTAATTGAGGAAAACCCTACAAAAACATTGTAATTAGATTATTTTCATCATTCAGTTGCATTAAAAGTAGAATAGAAACAAAATAAAGCATGGTTAGAAGTGCAATTAAGAGCACCACACATAGCTAGATTGGATAGAAACCCAACTTCCAACCAATATTAGCTCCTTGTGGATATCGATCCCGACCTTTCGGGTAAAAGCTGCATCGACCAATCTTTGCCATTATATAGTGGTGTAAGGTTGGAGCCGATCAATCATACTAGAATTGACTGTCCTAATGTGTTGTGTTGGAATATTCGTGTTCAATATTTGCTCTAAATTGTTCATCATGTAATCATGCCATTTGAGAATGTGTTAAAATGTGGAATATATGTTGAGAAAGGTTAAAAATTCATGCCAAGAATTAAATAAGGATTGTAATGCCAAATTGTCTGAAAGGCCTCTATGTGCTTATGATTTTTTCAAGTCTTCCCCTTATGTGTACAAATGCCTTACATGATAGGCCTTATTGTTGCTGATAATAGTGTTATTGAATGTGTAAAAAGGGAAACTTGAATTGTAAAACACAACCAAGTGCCAAGAATGACTTAATGAATGAGGCCACTTGTGCTAATGTATTGAAAGATGTGAAAGAAATATGAAGTGAGATGATGGAATGAAAGGATGATGTCTCAAGTGAGATGACCTAGCCGATCGAGCTGTGATAGGACGCCATGCCGCACACATGGTGGTAACTGTGCTGGAAATGATTGATTGAAATTGTGGATATAGGTGATTTCTCAAGTGATATGACCTAGCTGATCGGGTCGAGATCGGTCTCTGTGTAGGAACACGGTGGTATTATGGATTGTGGAACATGGCACTAAGGATTACCAACCTAATAAAATGAAAATTGACTTGAGAACTTATGTAATCCTTACTTGATGTTTTGGTATTTGTTTGAAGCTCTTATTGTACATCGTGAATGCTTCCTCTTTGTTTCATTGTTTATTCTATTAATATTAGTGTTTAGCTTTACATTATAGTACTATTCGACAGTACTAACGTCCATTTTGTTGGGGGCGCTATATCTTTAAATGGATGTAGGTGGTTCCATAGCAGACAATGTTGATCGTAGCTAGTGGTGCATCATCATCATCTTCCCAGTAGACTTTGTGAGCCCCATTTCTTCCTGGGGTCTGTAGTACATCTTTTATTTATATGTTTACCGCGTTTTGAGGTATAGCCGGGGCCTTGTTGCTGGCATTATCATAATTGTCTTTTATAGCTTCAAAGGCTTCGTAGACATTTATGTGGGTTGTATATGGGCATTGGAAGGGTCGGTGGATTATGTTGTGTTTAGAACCCTTGTCCCTTCAAATTGTAAAGCGTATGAAATTTTGAAAACCTACCAATGATGTAACAAATGAATCCATTTGGAAATGTTTACAAAAACCTTCCTGTTGTGTAATTAATAATAACTTGTTTTCTTGATCATAATGAGGTGGGTAGAAAGTGTCTAATAGGCTTGCTCAGTTAGGTTCACTCGGTTGTGCGCCGGTCGTGCCTCCTGAGGTTGGGGCGTGACACTCCCGACCTAATCCCGTCCAAGAAAATGCCATTTCCCGAGGAGTGGAATATAGAGAGTAAGTACAATTCTACCTTTAGCTTCCATTTATTATTTTGTTTCCTTTTCTTCTTCTTATCGAACTTCCTTTCTATGATGTAGCGGTCTATTGAATGCCCGGTGCACGAGAGCTGGGATCGGAAACTATCTTCGACCTCCTCGTATACTGAGCTCTCATGGCGCAATTTGTCAAGGGGCCGATGGGTGGCCAAAAATCATGGTAAGCCCTTTTTCACATACTTCTTGATTTTTTCTAAAACGTTTCTTTTCATACTTATTTGACTCCCTTTCATATACATGCCTTGGAAAAGACACTGTCATGAGGTCCCCTCTGGAAAAGAGGAGGTTTCACCCCCGGCCCGGAAGCCGGCCAAGGATAAGAAGAGAAAAAGGGTCTCGACCTTCGAGATTCCAAAGCCCAAGGCCGTCCTGCCTACAGATGCAGTTCAGCGACTAAGAGACGAAGAAGAGGAAAATAAAGATGATGACTTCGAGCAGGTGGCCGAAACGAAGAGGAGTACCGAAGCCCCAAAGGCCGCTGAGCTGGTGAGGGTCGAAACGATTCAGCCTCGAGCCGAAGAGATCTCAAAAGAGGGCCCAAGCAAAGCCCCGAGTCATCGGAGGCTGAAGATGCCCCTCGCTGAAATGAGCAATCGGTGGGTGTGCCTAAAGGGCCTTACTTCGAGGCCCTTTAAAATGAAGGTAACGCCCCAAGTGACTCGCTTGGGGAAACAAAACTTGGCGATACACCGATCCTTCCTACATTTTCTGAGGGGTAAATTCAGGAAGCCTAGGCCATGGGGACCCCCGATGTGGAAGGAGCCCACGGAGGGGCGGACCTTTTCCGTGGTTGTTTTATAGGAGTCGAAGATGCTACCGACCTGAGTGAGGCATCGAGTATCTTTGATGAGGCTTAACGACTCTTGAGTCGAGTAAATCTCAACTCCCCTCACCGATATCTCACTTGTATTTATTTCTTCTTATTTAATTTCCTTTCTTTCTACATAGGCCTTGACACTTTATCAGGTTGCATTTCTAAATCCCAGGCATAGCTGAGCTGATGCGAGGCCGATCTTCAGAGGATCACGGGGGAGAGAAATGCCCTTAAACTTCTCACCGGGCAAAAAGAAGAGGAGAACAAGGACCTCTGAGCCGAATTGGCCACAGCTCATAAAGAGAAACCGACCTTATTGAGCAGGTAATGAAATTTTTTAGAAGCTTGATGTATCAATTTGGGGACGACGACTAATACTTCGAACCTGCAGGTTCAACAGAAGGCCAAAAAGATTGAACAGCTCCGTGAGAAGGCCAACATGATGAGGGCAGAGACTTTGGGGTGGAAACAAAACATGGACCGCCTTTCCTAGGAGAAAGATGCTGCTCGAGCCCAACTGTCATCGGCCGAACGTCATCTCCAAAGCATGAAGGAGGAAAGCTCAGCCCAAGCCAACAAAATTTAGGAGCTTGAGGCTTGATTGGCCACCGAACTTTCAAAGGTTTCATGTGAGGCAGAAAAAGTAAAGGCTGATGCGGAGGTGATCGTGGCCGTCTACAGAGCTGATGCTGAAGCTACTCAAGCTCGAGCAAAGGAAGTTGCTACTACCGCTCAGACTCGATCATACTAGGCTGCCGAGCATGGCAAGTACTAGTCTCAAAGAGAGACCCTTGAGGAGAATCATGATCGTGGCTTTAACCTTGCTGTCGAAATTGAAAACACGAAAGAGCTCGAGGCCGAAACCAAAGCGTTACTCTCTTCCGTTGATGATGATTTCAGGAGTTGGAGTAGATCCGAGAGCGGAGGGGATTCCGATGGCGAAGGAGTAGCTCCCGAGGAAAATTAGGCATTTAGAATTTTTTTCTTTTTCAATTTTTTTGTAGGATCCTAACCGATCCATGTAAATATTTTCATATATAAAAGATCTCTTTTCTCTTTGATTTGTCTTTATTTCAATTTCTGCCTCGTACAAATTCTGTTATGACCATGTCTTGAAAATTTTCATAAGTATGAGGCTTTGGCAATTTGATCAAAGTTGGACTAGTGTAGTGTTTATAATCAAGCGAGTATTTGCTTGACTCGAAGTATGACTCAATGTAGGACGACCCTTAGGTTTTAGTTAAGTGAGGATGACTTCTCGAACTCAAAAATAAAATGGCCCTTAGGCTCTTGAATTAGGCCGATATGGCCTCAAAAGAATGTCTCTTTTCCCTTTTCAGCTTAATCAAGTTTAAACATTTGTTATGCCTTAGCAAGAAATGGGGTTGTTTCGAGAGTTCGACAATTTGGTTCCCTTTTAGGATTTTTGAGGGTTTAAATTATCGAAACCCTTTATAATTTTGCCGAGGGTAGCCTTTTTAACAGGTTTTGTGAAGATATCAGAAAGATTATTTTCATTACGGAATTTAAACGTCTCCGAATTGTGTTAGTTTGGCCATAGCCTTTAATTTGACATTTACCTCTTGGATTTGCTTCTCAATTACATTCCGTACTTGTTCGAAATGTCAGTCCCCAAGTGGGGTAGCCATGGCCTATAAAAATAAGGGCTTCCTTTTTAAGGTCTTATGATCTCGAGATTTTAGTAGTCCGATTACATCGATTTTTTGGACAGCGGTCCCCGAGTACAGGGTAAGTTGTTCGAACTTCAGTTGTGATCGGCCCTTAAGCCTGTTTCCATAACACACCAAAAGTAAGAAATTGTAAAGTAAAATTTTCTCTAAGGTATGATATATTTGGCAAGGAAAAATACTTCTTTCAATATATTATACATGCATACATGTTTGTCGTTAGGGCTTGAGTAATCTATATGGGCACAGTTCGTTTGACAATTTGTCCCTTACAAAGTTTTACCTATCGAGAGCATGTTGAGATAAAGTACCTTCCTTGTAACAAAGTTAGCATCCGAGGGTGATGCCCCCCAGTATTCGAGGTTGATTGTAAAGAAGGCTCAAATATTGTTGAATTGCCTCAAGGTAGCACAACTAATGGTTGCCTCATTTAAAACCTAGCCGAAAAAACCCACTTGGGACAAAGATTGGTCCAAGGAAAAAAGAGTGCAACGCATGCTTTAAAACTTAAGGATTTTTTGTTGGAGAATTCCTAGATGTCTTCAATCGGACCCCTACAATTGGTTAGTATAAAATACAAATGAAAATAGAGAAGGTCGTTCCTTAGTAGTAATATCATTTGAGGAGTGATATGTTCCAATTCTTTGGTAATTGCTCGTCATCCATTGTGCCAAGTTTGTAGGATCCTTTTATGACGATATCGAGGACCTGATACGGTTCTTCCCAGTTAGGGCCAAGTTTTCCTTCATTTGGGTCCTGAGTATTAATGGTGACCTTTCTCAGAAATAAATCCCCAATTTTAAAGTGTCGAAGATTGGATCTTCGGTTTTAATACCTCCCAATTCGCTGTTTCTGTGTGGACATTCGAACGAGGGTGGCTTTTCGCCATTCATCTAGAAATTTAAGGCTCGTATTCATAGACTCGTGGTTTGACTCTTCTGTTGCATATCGAAACCTGAAGCAAGGTTCCTCGACTTTGACCAGGATCAAAGCTTCCGCACCATAGACTAAAGAGAATGATGTTGCCCCCGTACTGGATTTTAACATTGTTCGATACACCCAAAGGACCTCGGGAAACACTTTTCTCCATTTTCCTTTAGCTTCGTTAAATCTTTTCTTCAGATTTTGGATGACGGTCTAGTTTGTCGATTTGGCTTGTCCGTTCCCACTAGGATGATATGGTGTTGATAGGATCCTCTTTATTTTGTGATCTTCGAAAAACTTCATCACATTTCTGCCGAGGAATTGCTTTCCATTGTCGCATACGATCTCGGCAGGCATTCCAGATCGGCATATAATGTGATCCAGATGAAATCTATAACTTCTATTTCTATGACTTTCTCGAAGGCCTATGCTTCATCCCACTTAGAAAAATAGTCAGCCATAAACACAATGAATTTAGCTTTACTTGGGGCCGATGGCAGAGGGCCGACGATATCCATCCTCCATTTCATGAATGACCATGGGGATAGGACTAAGTGAATCTGCTTCCCGGGCTGTTGGATCATCGGTGCATACCTTTGACATTTGTCGCATTTTCGAACAAATTAGTTAGCATCTTTTTCCATATTGGCCTAATAGTATCCTACTCTGATGACTTTGTGAACCAATGACTCGACACTAGAATAATTTCTGTAAATGCCCTCGTGAATTTTTCGTAGAACGTAATCGGTGTCTCCTGGTCCCAAAGATGTTCCAAATAGACCATCGAACGTTCTCCTATACAGTGTTCCATCCTCGGCCAAAGTGAATCGTGCAGCCTTAGTGTGTAGAGTCCTTGATTCTTTAGGATCCGATGGAAGCTTCCCGTTCTTTAAGTATTCGGTATAATTATTCCTCCAATCCTAGGTTAGACTTATGGAGTTTATCTCGGCATGTCCTTTTTTGATTACTGACCTTGACAGTTGTATGATAGTCCCCGAGCTAAGCTCATCATCTTCGATCGAAGATACCAAATTTGCAAGGGCATCAACCTCGCTATTTTGTTCTCAAGGTACGTGGTATGGCGTTCATTCTATAAATCGATGTAGAGACACTTGTAATTTGTCTAAGTACCTCTGCATTCGATCTTCCCAAACCTTAAAAGTTCTGTTGACTTGATTTACCACAAGTTATGAGTCGCACTTGGCCTCGATGACCTCCGCTCCCAAGATCTTAGCTAATGTGAGACATGCAATCATGGCCTCATACTCAGCCTTATTGTTAGTTAATTTAGAAATTTTGATAGACTGTCTAATTGTATTACCTGTGGGTGGCTTCAAAACAATGCCTAACATGGACCCCTTCACATTCGAAGCACCATCCGTGAAGAGTATCCACACCCCCGATAATGTACCCGGTTTCAACAATAGTTCCTTTTCGACCTCGGGTATGAGGGCTGGCATAAAGTCAGCCACAAAGTCTGCCAAGATTTGAGACTTAATGGCCGCTTGTGGTTGATACTCGATATTGTAGCCATTAATCTCTATAGGCCATTTGGCCAATCGGCCCAAGAGTTCGGGCTTGCGCAAAATGTTGCAAAGGGGGTAGGTGGTTACAACACAAATTGGGTGATATTGATAATATGGTTTTAATTTCCTAGAGGCGCTTAATAAAGAAAGTGCTAATTTTTCTAAGTGTGGGTACCGGGTCTAGGCTTCACCTAAGGTCTGACTAACATAATAGACAGGAAATTATGTACTTTTCTCTTCTCGAACTAAGACCCCACTTACCGCTATCTCCGAGACTGCCAAGTACAAGTAAAGTTGCTCGTCCGCCTTCGGGGTGTGAAGCAATGCCAGGCTCAACATGTATCATTTAAGTTCCTACAAAGCTTGTTGACACTCCAGGGTCCATAGGAAATTGCTCTTTTTCTTAAGCAATGTGAAGAACCGGTGGATCCTATCTGATCACCTTGAAATAAATCGTCCCAAGGCAGCTATTCATCCTGTTAACCTTTGTACAACCTTGACATTGTCAACAACTGTGATGTCTTTGATTGCCTTGATTTTATTGGGGTTAATTTCGATCCCCCGATTTTATACCATAAAGCCGAGGAACTTACTCGAGTCGACCCCGAATGCACATATCTCCGGGTTAAGCTTCATGTTATATTTTCTCAGTATGTTGAAGGTCTCCTACAAATGTTTCAAATGGTCCTCTAATCGCAGGGACTTAACTAACATATCACCAATATAGAACTCCATTGATTTATCTATTTGTTCTTCGAACATTCGATTTACTACGCGTTGATAAGTAGCACCAGCATTTTTTAGTCCAAACGACATTACATTATAGCAATAGGTGTCGTACTTATTGATGAACGAAGTCTTTTTCTGATCCTCCGGGTTCATCTATATTCGATTGTAGCCGGAGTAGGCATCAAGAAAACAAAGGATCTCGTGGCCGGCCGTGGCATCAATCATGCGATCGATATTCGGCAAAGGAAAGGAATCTTTAGGCAGGACTTGTTTAAATCCTTATAATATACACAGAATATAATTTTTTTTCCCTTTTAGGGAGTACAACTATGTTTGCTAACCACTCAGGATATTTTACCTCCCAAATGGATCCTATATTGAGAAGTTTTGTTACCTCATCCTAAATGAATGCATATTTTACCTTGGGACTGAGGTCTTGTCTTTTGTTTCACCAGGCAAAACTTCAGGTTCAAGCTCAGTCGATGCTTAATGATCTTTGGTGGGATCCCTATCATATCTAAGTGGGACCAAATAAAACAAACCATGTTATTTAAAAGGAATTGAACAAGTTTTTTCCTGAGCTCGAGAGTTTACCCCGTGCCCAGGTATACCTTTCAATCGGGTAGATACTCGATCAGTATGGCTTGTTCCAGGTCTTCGACCGTTGACTTCGTTGCATCAGAATCATCAAGGATTACGAAGGTTCGAGGTATCATATAATCATCATCCTTGAAAGGTTTCCTGCTTCTCCGATCGAGCCGAGGCCGGTGACTGTGGTTGCTATTTGACTTCTTGTTTTCCCTTCGATTCCGATCTCTTTGTTGATGACAACATCAATACTGGTATTACCTTATCGATTGCAAACATTTCCTTGGCGACGCGTTGTTCACCGTACACCATTTGTATTCTTTCTAAAGTTGGGAGTTTCAAGACTTGGTGAAGCGTCGAGGGCACTGCTCTCATATTATGAATCCAACGCTTTTCGAGCAGCGCGTTGTAACTCGTGTCACCTTGATCACATGGAACTTTGTTTACTGGATAGTCTCGACCACGTTTACTGGTATAATGATTTCCCCTTTGGTGGTTTCACTTACCATATTGAAGTAGTTAAGTACCCGAGTTGCGGTCACGATATGATCTTGAGGCCAAGTTGCTCTACGACCCTTGATCGAATAATATTTGCCGAGCTACCTGGATCAATCAACACATGTTTAACTTGAATTTTATTCATAAGGATAGATATTACCAGTGCATTGTTTGATCCCTTTTGCATCCTCGTCATTGAAAGACAAGGTTTCTTCTGGTAAGTAGTCCCGGGTTCGCTTTCCCTTATGATTGTCACTTTGGTGTGTTTGAATACCGGTCCTTGAGGTATATCGACCCCACCAACGATCATATGAATTACGTATTGTGACTCTTCCTGCTCGTTCTCTCTATTTGAATCTCTATTTTTGAAGTGATTCTTGGCCCGATCACTTAGGTATTCTTGAAGATAACCCTCGTTGAATAGACATGCTACATCTTCTCTCAACTGTCTGCAATATTCGATTTTATGACCATGGGTATCATGATATTTTCACGTTTTATTAGGGTTCCTTTGAGCTGGATCGGTCTGTAACGGTCTAGGCCATCTAGTATTCTTAATCCGACCAATGACTGATACAATACCTGATGCATCTATGTTGAAGTTGTATTCTGATAGTCAAGGTGCTTTTTTAGTCCTGGTATCCCTATCGAAACCACCTTTTCTCATTATCCCCCAAGAACTATGTCCCCGATCATTCCTTTTATCATTCCGTATGGGGTTGCGTCTAGGCCTGTTATTTCTCTAATCTCCATTGTATGGCTGGTATCTATCTCTATTTGACTGTGGCTCCCAATAGACATCTCTTTTAACCCTGTCGATGAGCCTGTTGGGATAAATCAAACCAATTGGAGTTCCCAGTTGATCATCTTCGACTGATACCGATTGTGTACATCGACCCAAGTGACAGCCAGATATTCGATCAAATTTTGCTTCAATTGTTGTGAAGCAATGGAGCTTCGAGTGTTGATACCTTGCATATTGAATAGCCCAGTCGTCAGTGTCTGGAGGCAAATCCTTTCTCTCCGTTTGGAATCGAGATACGAATTCCCTAAGCATCTCGTTATCCTTTTGTCTTACCTTGAAGAGGTCCGATTTCCTTGTTGCAACTTTAATGGCTCCGGCATGGGCTTTCATAAAAGAATCTGCGAGCATAACAAACGAATGAATAGGGTTGGGTGGTAAGTTATGATGCCATATCATGGCACCCTTCAATAAAGTTTCTTCAAATTTCTTCAATAGAACAGATTCAATATCATCATTTTCCAAGTCATTCTTCTTTATTGCGCATGTGTAAGAAGTGACGTGCTCATTAGGATCGGTGGTCCCATTGTGTTTGGGGATTTCTGGCATACAAAATTTCTTAGGAATGGGCTTCAGAGCCACACTTTGAGGGAAAGGCTTCTGCACGAACTTCTTCGAATCCAAACCCTTTAGAATCGGGGGTGCCCCCGGTATTTGTTCAGCCCGTGAGTTGTACATCTCTACCTT
Organism: Nicotiana sylvestris; assembly: GCF_000393655.2. Lineage (NCBI taxonomy): Eukaryota > Viridiplantae > Streptophyta > Magnoliopsida > Solanales > Solanaceae > Nicotiana > Nicotiana sylvestris. Next base: position 64,896,333 of record NC_091066.1, read on the forward strand.
TTTATCATTAGCTTAGATTTTCTTTTTACCTGATTCTATCCGCTTAGTGAGCTCCTCGAGCATTTTCCTGATGGCGGGGTAAGTCACCGATTCATTGGAGTTTGATTTCTCCGGTACAGGTTCGATTCTATGAACAACTTCTTGTGATGTTTCAGGTTCTATTTTGCTTGGTGCTCGATTCTGATTTTGTAGTTGCGCTGTCACAACTTTTTGAGTTTGTAACATTTAGAATATCGTTCAAATGCTAATTTTGCCTTCTTCTCCACATTGTGCCTTCTGATCAGCTCCTAAGGCATCTCTGCGGACGCTGTTTTCATGGTCGATGCCCATATTCCATTAATGATAATATGAGAGCTGACATCGACTGGGTCAATAGTCGGTGGCCCATCGGGGTTGACTGGAGGTACTCCGTTTCCCGGGGCGACTATGTTTTCATTTTTGTCATAGAGGCCAAGGTCGTTGTCTGTGTGAGAGGGTGCTACTTGAGAGTTTGACATGTCGATTCATGAAATCAAAGACACTTACGAGAACAAGAGTAAATCATTGTGTGCTATGGGAATTAATACCAGGCAATCACCATTATCCTTAGCCCTACGATGGGCTTCAAACTGTTTACCCTAAAAATTGGATAACAATTAAACTTATAACGTGGTTTTAAGGACACATGATTTCACCTAATATCAATTGATGAATACGAAAATTAGTAGCAGAAAATAACAACAAAATTAAGCAAACCAGTGTTTGAATGGAATTCGGCCCTCGAGTTGAATACCCTCGAACAGATAAAAGTATAGCAATTTGATGAACAAGAATATAAGCCAGAAATTCTTGTATTGCTTTGATATGCGTGAATGTGAAAGTGCCTATAAAATGATTAGGACCCTCTTTATATAGTAGAGGAATCCTATATATGGTACAATTCTAATTATGGAAGTTAATCCTATGATTATCCTAAACAATTGCCTTTGATTTGATTAGTACCGAGATTCCCGCCATGATCTTCGACCAGACACGGATATCTCGCTTTACTATTATTGTGCTTTTCTCAGAGTCTTCTCCGTTTGGTCTCAATTGCTGTCGGCCTCAATCTCAGCAGGAACTTCTATTCTCGAACTCGGTACATTGTCTTCGTCACTTTGATCTACTCCACTACGAGGCTGACTCTCGATTCACCTCTCTGATCTCGATCAAACAGTAAAGTCGGGCAGGCACGATTTTAACTATATACAAAAACTAACCAGGTTTCAGATTATAGTTATTTATTTGGATGGCTCTCAAAATTTTATAACTGTTCAAGCTGCTAGAGATTCAAGCTCACGACCTCTATAAAAAAAGTCTAATGCACTTAACCAGGCAAGTTGAAGAGCAAGTTGTCTCTAGTGTTGTCCTTTTACGCGTTTTGTATCATATCTTGTATTTACATATTTATTAGATACATATATTTATTAAAAATTTCCAACGAAGCGGTGTTAAATGATACTGCTTCGACCAAGGTGCATACGCCCCTACTCTACACTACCTACTCTACTACCCTAATCCTCGACCTACATACCTTCTTATCAAGGGTCATGTCTTCGGCTAGCTGAAGTTGCGCCATGTCTTGCCTAATAACCTCTCCCAACCTCTTCTTTTGCCTACCTCTACCTCTCTATAGGCGCTCCAACGTCAACCTCTCACACCTTCACACCGGGGCGTCTATGATCCTCCTCCTTATATGACCAAACCACCTAAGCCGTGCTTCCTGCATCTTGTCTTCAGTAGGGGCCACACCCATCTTATCGCGAATAACCTCATTTCTAATCCTATCTAACCTAGTGTGCTCGCACATCCATCTCAACATTATCATCTCTACTACCTTCATCTTCTGTACATGAGTGATCTTGACTGGCCAACACTCAGCCCCATATAACATTGACGGTCTAACCACCACTCTATAGAACTTACCTTTAAGTTTTGGTAGCACATTCTTGTCACACAAAACATGAGAAGCGAATCTAAATATCATATATCCCACCCCAATATGATGTGTGATATCTTTATCGATCTCCCCATCTCCCTGAATAATAGACCGAAGTACTTAAAACTTCCTCTCCTAGGGATGACCTGCGAGTCCAGCCTCACCCCCTCTTTCCCTCTTTGAGTCTCACCACTGAACTTACACTCCAAGTATTCTATCTTGGTCCTGCTCAACTTGAAACCTTTAGACTCTAGGGTCTGGCTCCATAACTCTAATTATGCGTTCACACCGCCTTGCGTCTCATCAATCAATATAATATCATCACCAAATAGCATGAACCACAGCACCTCCCCTTGGATGTGGCGCGTCAGTACATTCATCGCCACGACAAACAAAAAAGGGGCTGAGTGCCAACCCCTAATGCAGCCCCATCATAACCGGAAAATAGCCCGAGTCCCCACCCACTATCCTCAGACAGGTCTTTGCTCCATCATACATGTCCTTAATCACCCTAACGTAGGCAAACAGTACACCTCTAGCCTCCAAACATCTCCAGAAAACCTCACTCAAAACTTTATCGTACACCTTTTCTAAGTTGATGAACACCATATGCAAGTCCTTCTTCCTCTCCCTATACTGCTCCATCAATCTCCTAACAAGGTGGATGGCTTTTGTAGTCGAATGCCCTGACATAAACCCAAACTAGTTATCAAAAATAGACACACTCCTCCTCACCCTTAGCTCTACCACTCTCTCCTAGACTTTCAGAGTATGGCTAAGCATCTTGATACCCCGATAGTTGTTGCAATTTTGGATATCACCCTTGTTCTTGTATACAGGAACCATCATGCTCCACCTTCGCTCTTTGAGCATCTTCTTCATTCTAAAAATGATACTATATAACCTAGTGAGGCACTCCAAGCCTCCCTTGCCCGCACTCTTCCAAAACCCCATCGGGATTTCATCCGGCCCAATCTCTTGCCCCTGCTCATCTTACGCATAGTTCTTCCACTTCATCAACTCTAATCCTCCTATAATACCCAAAGTCACAACGACTCCCAGAGAGTTCTAAATCACTCAGTACAATGTTCATGTCCCCTTCCTTGTTCAAGAGACTATGGAAGTAGGTCTGCTATCTCCAACGGATAAGCCCCTCATCCAGCAAAACTCTACCTTCTTCGTCTTTGATGACTTTGCTTGGTCCAAGTCACGAGCCTTCCATTCTTACACCTTGGCTAGCCTGAACAGCCTCGTATCCCTACCTCGACCCTCGAGTTCCTCATACAAAATAAAACCTGTAGTCTTGGCCACCATAACTGCTAGCTTTCCCTCTTTCTTAGCCAACTTATATTGCTTCCTATTCGCTATCCTCTCCTCCTCGTCTACACTTTCCACTAGATTTAGATATGCTGCTTTCTTGGTTTTATCTTTTCCTTGAACCTCTTCATTATACCACCAGTCTCTCTTGTGACCACCAGAGTAATCCTTTGAGACCCCTAATACCTCTTTCGCGACTTCTCTATTGCACTGTGCAGTCGTGGTCCACATAGCGCTTGCATCCCCACTACTCCTACAAGCCCCCAAAGTCAGTAGCTTGACCCCAACTCCTACGCTCTAGCTCCATCAAGGCTCTCCACTTGATCCTATGTTGGCTATACATCACCCTCTTCCTCCTCTTCCTCGTGATCTTAAGGTCCATGATCAGGAGCCTATGAAGGGTAGAGAGGTTCTCACTTGAGATAACCTTGAAATTCATGCAAAGACTTCTACCGGACTTCCTACAGAGTAAATAATCAATCTGAGTGTCGGCCACCAAAATCCGAAAGGTGACCAAGTGCTCCCTCTTTTTTTGGAAACTCAAATTTGCTATCACCAAATAAAATTCTCTAGCAAAGTCCAGCAGAGTTGTCCCTCCTCCGTTTCTATCTCCAAAAGCATAGCCACCATGTACATCATCATACCCCCAAACGTCGACCCAATGTGGCCGTTAAAATCTCCTCCTATGAAAAGCTTATCGGTATGCGGGATTTCACGCACCATCTCATCCAAATCCTACCAGAAACGCCTCTTGACTTCCTCATCCAAGCCTGCTTGGGGTGTATGAACTGATGATGTTAAAAGTAAAACCTCCAATAACTAGCTTAATAGTCATCAGCCAGTCATTCACTCTCTTAACCTCCACCACTAGTTCACAGAGGTCCTTATCAACCAAGATACCTACCCCGTTCCTACCCCCACCCTCCCAGAATATCATAGTTTGAACTTGTCCACATCCTGTGCCTTATCTCTTACCCACTTAGTCTCCTGTACACAAGCTATATTAATCTTCCTTTTGTCGAGAAGTTTCGCTGACTCTACATATTTACCGGTCAAAGTTCCTATGTTCCAAGACCCCACTTTCAGCCTAGTAGCTCCCATAGCCCTCTTACCCCCTTAGCCCCCGCACCCCTCCCCCGTGTTGACACCCCTGAGGATAAGACCTTACCCTACCATCATTCACCAAAGCAACTATAATCTAGGAGACACCATGCAAGCACTATCCCCCAAAAAGTAAAATAAAATAAAATGAATAACCGAAATATAATCTACCACTAAAGTTCAGAAAAGCAGGTGAAGAAATAAAATAAAGGACATAAAGAGAACTATAATATACAACTAAAGGTCAAAAAGAAGATGTGCAAAACTAGAGCAGAACTACTCGGGGATATATTGAATAAAGATTCAAAATAAATATGTAAACAGGTAGATAACAATATAAACAAGTAGGCAAAGCTATCACTAATGCAATTAATTTGACAATGCTACAGAAAATGTTAATTAAAGATTCAAGAACTAATAGGCAGGCAAGGAGATATAATAACGCTAAAATATCAAGATAAGAGAGGAACAATAGAACCTGAATTGCAGCTCTTGAAGTTAACGAGAATTTGGCCGGTAGTGATGGATTGCGATGAGCTGATTGAAAGGGACAATACAAAACAACGAAGAAGATGACAAATTTCTAGAAAATGAAAGAACAACGAATGGGGAAGAATCTTGATAGTCTCTGTCAATCCTTAAGCTAAAAATCAACAAAGAAGCGGCAGATTCAGTAATAGGATATTGGGGGAAATCAACTTTCTACTTAATGAGATGACGATGATGCTGCCGGCGAAGGAATAGGGATGCGTTAGTTTTTTCGATCGTATGTTGCAAGTTATGAAAAATACATCTTTCTTTCTAATGCGAGGAGTTTTCACTTGGATTACCACAAATGAAATTTTAGTGGAACTTCTATTTGTGAAAATGCTTGAATGAGACTGTTGCAAATGAAGATGTGGAGTTTCTTGATCCGAAATCAGCTAAAAACCCAAAATTCAGCATCAAGAAACCCTAATGCAAATCAATTGGCTTCGCCTTCTCCCAAAAACAAAATTCGTAAAAGGAAGTTTGTGATCATCAAAAAATTATACTTTGTAAATAAAATATTATATTGCGTATATAAATCAAAACTTATTGTATATGTATGTTACATCTGGAACACCCTTGAATAGAAAAACAATATAACATGCAATGACTAAGTGATGGTAACTTCTTCTATGAAAACGACCCAAAAAAGAATAAGAGTCGTGTGAAGCAAATTAGTAAAATCTCTTTACTTCACTATTCTCTTTCCTTGTTAATATAATAAGGGGATGTTTGATACAATGGTGGAATATCCCATATGGTGGGATATCACGTAGGATTATCTAGTTATTGTTAGGATCGAAATAATCATGCGTCATGTAGAAGCTAGTAAACCAAACCTTGAATAATGATAAATCAGATAACAAAAGAGAAATCTACCAAAAGAGACACAAATATTTAACGTGATTTGGTCAATTGACCTATGTTCATGACAGAGATGAGCAATCCACTATATAAAAGAGAGTACAAAATATCAAAAGAACAACCTCACAAAGAGACAAACACAAGTGACACACTAACACTTGTCCCGTAAAGTTCTTCCCCTAAACACGACTCTCAAACCCATATGGCTACATTGTGGATGCTACTGAAAGAAAATAAAGGAATTTATAGAAGTCCAGATCTTTTTGATTAGGAGATATCAGATATAACCACTTAACCTTATCTCTCTCACGTGTGTCCTTTGTGCTAGGGTGTTTGCCCCAAAATGATCCTTGCTTGTACCAACTTTCTATTTCTTGATGGGTACCTTGAAATGTGCAAGTACAGTCATGAGAATAAAACCATAGGGTATGGCATGAGTTTTGGTGCCATTCAGAACCCTATCAAGAAACTGGGTGATAAACCCAGTCCAATTGATTTGCCTCTTACTATCCAGACATTCCATAAGGACCAAGTCCATGAATGTGGGAATGTGTATCCTTTCCTGCCTAGGCAACACAACTTTGTTCACAAATTCTAACAACAGTTTGTGGGGTGGCTTCATCTCACTTTTGTAAATAGCCTTGGGCTCAAGCTCCTCTTCATTATCACCAAACTTCCTAATAATGGCAATGGCAGTAGGGAGATTCTCTATAGTTGGCCATTTGAGCTTTTTATATTCATTGTATCCTTCAGCAGGTACACCCAAGATCTCTCCCAATACTTTATCAACAAATCTCACTGTCACCCCATTTACCATACTGGTGACCCTACCATCTTTGATCTCACAGCTTGCCATGAACTCCACATCTCAGTTCTGGCCAACTTTCCATCCATTGTAACTTTTCCAGCAGCAATAACATACCTTCCTCCTCCAAGTCCCTAAGGAGTCTACCTTTCAAGATGGTTCTCTTCCCAAACTTAACCATCTTGTCCTTTTCAGCGTCAGATTCTTCTTCTTCTTCTCCACTCCATTCTTCTTCCTCCACTATTGTCACTTTTTTATTTCAATGCAGACCTGGTCCTTTTAGCCAAGGTAGATGGCTCCGCATACTTTGTTTTTGAAATAGACTTCTTTATGGAAGTCTTGGCTTTCTTATATTTTGGAGTCATAACCTCCACTTCTACTGTCTCCTCTTCATCCCGAAGGACCAGGTCCATCTCATCAATTTCAACCGCCTTAACAGGTTCAACCACCTTATTCTTTCCCTTAGCAGCAACTTTTCTCTTACTTTCTTCAAAGGCCCTTTTCATTTTAGCTTCACTCTGCTTCTTTCAGACTCCTTATAGCCTTTTCTCTTGTTGGAGGAGTCTCTAGAGGGATAGAAGAGGCAACCTTCCTCTTCTTGTTTGCCCTAGAAGTGCCAGGGATTTTAACTATTGAACTTCATATCTTCTTGGGATTGTAACTGTCAGTCACCCTTTTTAGTAGGTCTACGAGGGTTTCTTGTTCAGATGGAACAGGTTCTTCAACATCCTTCCCTAACCGAACCAACCCCTCAGCAGCTTCTCTAGACCCACTTCCCCCTGTTTCTCTCACACTCTCCTTTTCTCCGGCAGATTCCTCACCCTAAACTACCATAGCACCTGATTCTTAGTTAAGCCAATAGGAGTGGGTGAAGATTTAGCCACTCTTTTTCCCATTCCCCTCACAGCGTTTCAAGCACCCTTACTCTCTTTTTCTTTTCTTTTTTCATTTTTACCATCAACATTCCCAGAATCAGTTGTTTCCACACCAATCACTGTTCCTACCAGAACAAACCTAGTTTCCAGATTTGTAGCAACCTCAGATGTGATTTCAAGAGTAACGTTAGGGCCAGATGTTACCTGTTCTATCTCAAAAGAAACAGTTTCTTCCCCCTCAGTAGCATACTTGAATGATTCATCAAATTTCTAGGGTTATTCTTCCCTACCCGCTTTTAATTTTTCATTTATTTTCTTGATTTGCTCTTCACCAACAACAAACTTGTGAGTCGTCATTTTACCCTACTTTTCTTAGAGGTTGGCATAGTTGAAGAGGTGATAGATGGTGTGGATATGATTTCCTTGGGTGGTGATGAAGGATTCTCAGAGGTGTTAGCCATTTCTATGCTTGGGTATGAAAGAAAATGAGTTTCAGTGTGTTTGGAAGAAGAGAGAAGATGGAGAGAATTTTGATGGCTTGGAAATTAGAAGTGAAGAAATACTAAGGCCTAATCAATTTAAGTAGAGATGTTTAATTGGGTAACAACAACCTTTCTTAGAAGTCTAATCAAACCGAAATTCAGTTTGAAAAGACGTTGAAGACTGCCTCTAGAATCTAGGCACTTAATGCAGTTTTGGACTCTTTTTGAATGAAGCTTGTTCATTTCAAAACGGATAAGTTCAAAAGGATTGGGGATTAAATGGGAAACTCCTCTTAATCATGATCCAAATATAATTATTCAAAAATATGCAGAGTGGAGAATACGTACCAAGAAACCTTGATGAACTAGGTTCTTCACTATGAAATCTCTTGTGTAAGTCTGAATTTCCCAAGAAAATAAAGATAATATCATTAGAGATTAATGAGTCATTTTAGCACATGGCATAAGAGTATACTAGTGAATGTATGAGACTGAGCAAAATCTAGTCTATTTATGTACAAAAATTCATAATTTTCTAACCTATTTTTTTAGATAGAACATGTTCCTTTTAGGTGATATTAAACATCCCTGATTCTAACCCGTTCCTTTCAAAGTGATCTCTACTTAGAGCTTTTGTGAAGATGTCAGCTATTTGCTTGTCAGTAGCACAGAATTCCACAGTGATCAAACCCTTCTCATAGTTACCCCTCAAAAAATGATGCCTAACATCTACGTGCTTAGTTCTCTTATGATGAACTGGGTTCTTGGTCATACAAATTACACTAGTGTTATCATAGAATATTGGGATAAACCTACATCAATTCCAAAATCCATTATTACTGTTTGATCTACTACAATTGAGCACAACATGAGGAAGTAACAACATACTCAGCTTCAGCTGTAGATAAGGCCATAAAATTTTGCTTTTTGATAGCTCAAGACACAAGACACGAGCCAAGAAAGTGTGCCATACCTAAGGTGCTCTTTCTATCCATAAGAAAACCCGTATAATCAGCATCAGCATATCCCACTAGGTTGAAATTACAACCTTTTGGATACCATAGACAAGGTTAGTGGTGCCTTTTAGGTATCTCAAGATCCTATTGATAGCAGTCAAGTGAGACTCCTTTGGATTTGCCTGAAATCTAGCACAAAGGCCTAAACTGAAGACAATGTTAGGTCTGCTAGCAGTAAGATATAACAAAGAGCCAATCATTCCCCTATACAATTTTTGATCAACAGATGAACCAGGTTCATCTACATCCAATTTTGTGGTTGTTGCAATAGGAGTGTTAATTTCTTTGGAATCTTCCATTTTAAACCTTTTAAGCAACTCTTTTACATACTTCTGCTGTTGGATCATAGTTCCATTTGAATTTTGTTTAATCTCTAAGCCTCAAAAGAAATTAAGCTCACCCATCATACTCATTTGAAATTCACTCCCATTAGTTTTGCAAACTCTTTATTTAGCTTATCAGTAGTTGCTCCAAAGATTATATGATCAAAGTATATCTAAACTACCAAGAGATCTTTACCTTTTCTTTCAAGAATAAAGTGTGGTCAATTTTACCTCTCTTGTAGCCATGCTCAAGCAGGATTTTTGATAATCTTTCATACCATGTTCTTGGAGCCTGCTTGAGCCCATAAAGTGCCTTGTCAAGCTTGTACACATGATCAGGACATTTCTTGCTTTCAAAGCCCGGAGGTTGCTTAACAAATACTTCTTCCTTTAGATATCCATTGAGGAAAGCACTCTTGACATACATCTGATGGAGAGTGAATTCTATGTAAGCAGCAAAGGCTATGAGGAGTCTAATTGCTTCCAATATTGCAAAAGGAGCAAAGGTCTCATCATAGTCTATGCCCTCCTCTTGACTATATCCTTGAACCATCAATCTTGCATTGTTCCTTGTAACTGTTCCATCTTCATCAAGTTTATTTCTAAAGACCCATTTTGTGCCTATTACTGATGTGTTCTTGGGTCTTGGAACTAGATGCCAAACTTGACTTCTGTCAAATTGGTTGAGTTCATCTTGCATTGCATTCACCCAATCTGCATCATGTAAAGCCTCAACAACATTTTTAGGTTCAATAAGAGATATATATACAAGCATCTCTTATTGAACAGGTTCATGTACAGGTTCCCTCAAGGTTTGAGGATCAATTCTTCTTTGTTCAGTTCCCCCTATTAGGTTGCCCTAGGTAGAAGAACCTGTTCCATCACCCGTTTTTTCCTTTGGTGCAGCTTCAGTCTGGGGTATGGTTTCATTTGAATTTCTTACCAGCCCAATTGCCTCATCTTTATGTTCCAGCCTCTTAGAAAGAATGTTAATTTCATCAAAAACCACATGTACACTTTCTTCTACGCACACAGTTCTTTTGTTATAGATCTTATAAGCCTTACTGTGTGAAGAAAATCCCAAGAATACTCTCTCATCACTTCTGGGATCAAACTTACCTAGGGAGTCTTTACCATTATTGTGCACAAAGAACTTGCATCCAAATACCCTAAGATGGGATATATTTGTCTTTCTCCCTTTAAGTAACTCATAGGGAGTCTTCTCAACAAGAGGTCTAGTCATGCACCTATTTATGATGTAACATGTAGTGTTCACAACTTCTCCCCAGAAACTATGAGGCAGTTTACTAGAAAAAAGCATAGTCCTTGCCATTTCTTCCAATGTCCTATTCTTTCTTTCAACTACTCCATTTTGTTGTGGAGTCCTAGGAGCTGAAACATTATGATCTATGCCATGCTCATCACAAAATTTAGCAAATTTAGCATTTTCAGATTCTGTACCATGATCAGACCTAATTGATGCAAGTTGATTACCTAGTTGCGTTTTAGTTTTTCTAACAAAAGAAGTGAACATGTCAAATGCTTCATCTTTAGATGTAAAAAATAGTGTCCAAGTAAACCTAGAGTAATCGTCAATAAGCACCATAACATATCTCTTACCACCTTTGTTCAAGGTTCTCATTGGTCCACAAAGATCCACATGGACCAGTTCTATCGTTCTAGTGGTACTTACCATTTTCGTGCGTTTGAAAGAGGATCTTACCTGCTTCCCCCTTGCACAAGCCTCACAAACTTTAACTTCCTTGAACTTAATGTTAAGGAGTCCTATCACCAAGTCCTTGGAGACTAATTTGTTGAGTTGACTTAGACTGGCATGTCTAAGTCTTTTGTGCCAAATGAGAGGATCATTATCCAACACACTTAAGCAAGTGGGTTCATTATCTGAGAGTGTGGACAGATCCACAATATATATGTTGTTCACTCTATTTTCCTACAAAACTATCTTGTCAGTGATAAGATTAATCACAAATCATTTTGTAGAGGTGAATGCAACCATGTTACCTCTATAACACAATTGTGATACACTTATTAGACTGTACTTCAGTCCATTAATCAGTTAGACATTCTCAATAGAGTGAAGTCAGTCTTACCTACCTTGTTAACCCCAATGATCTCACCTTTCTTCCCATTTCTAAAGGAGACATTACCTCCTTTAAGGTCCTCAAGTGAAAGGAACTGGTTCTTGATTCCTGTCAGATGCTTTGAGCAGTTGTTATTCATGTACCATATTTGGATGCTCCCCTTCACTTGGACCTGCAAAAGAAAATCAGGTGTTAGTCCTAGGAACCCAAACTAGTTTGGATCCTTTTCTATAGGCAAAAGGATGAATCAAATTCGTTTTAGCCGAACTTGGCAGCCTATTTTTTCCTTGAACAAATTCTTTGTTCTTTTGACTTGCCTTTTCTTTTGTAGTGCATTCACTTTTATAGGGACCAGTTTTACCACAGTGTGTGCAAATTTTATTCTCGGGAAGTGTGAGGTACTTGCTTTTGGGATCCCACTTAGGTGCGAGATTCCCAACACCAAGTCCTTTTTTGTTGCTACTATGGTGTTCTTGTAGCCATGAAAGTGCATCCGAAGACCTATTCCATTTACAGGTTCTGTCTAGCTCATCCTTGACTTTGCTCAGATCCTCCTTTAGAATTCTTATCTGCTCATCTCATTTGTACAACTCATCCTTCATTTTTCCTAAATTTTCTTCTAAAGTGAGTTGTGTGTGATCATCTGCCTTTTTACATGTTCCTAATTTCAATTTTAGATTTTTAGATCTAAGCTCTATGATAGTAGTGTCAAGTTCATGAACCTGGTTCTATAACACATCATTTTTACTTTCAGTTTCACTAGCCCTAAGTTCCAGGGTTTTGCACTTATCTTTTAAAACTACATACTCTTTGACAGTTGTTCCTTTTTATTGTTTACATCCTCGAATTCATCAATTTGCTCTTGGAGCAACCCAGATAATCTTTCCTTGGACAAAAATTTAATCTTGTCTTTGAGATGAGAAACACTTACCTCAGCTTCTTCATCAGATTCTCCAATAGCTATAAGTGCTCGTTCATCATCATCATCATCCTCTAAGCTATCTCCCCAAGCAGTGACCATAGCCTTTGTTGATCCTTTGTCGTTACTTTTGTTGGGTTGGACCTGTTCCTTCGTTCAGCTCTTTCTTTCTTCTACTCAATTTCCCACAGAGGACAGCTCTTGATGTGGTGATCAGTCTTTCCACACTTGTAGCATCCATCATTAGTTTGTTTCTTAGGAGTTTTTGATTTGCTGTAGCTACTACTTCTTGAAGAACTCTTTCCTCTCCTTAGGTACTTCTTGAAATCTTTGGTGATCATGACCATTTCATCATCTTCCAGATCAGAACCTTTAGTGATTCTTAGAGCCAAACTTCTTTCCTTCTTAGGTACAACCATTTTCATGGTCTGTCTCGTAAGTTCATAGGCAGTAGGATTTCTAATCAATTCATCCAGTGGGAGAGTGACAATATTCTTTGATTCCTGGATGGCAGTGATTTTGCTCTCCCAAGTGATAGGCAAGACTCTAGTCAATATCTTTTTGACCCTTTCTTCTTCTTCTTCTTCTTCTTCAGGAATAATCCTTCCAAGAGATTTCAGCTCATTTGTCAGTGGAGTGAACCTTGTGTACATCTCTTGAATGGTTTTTCCTTCCTTCATAGCAAAACTCTCATATTGAGAGTACAGTAGAGTTCCTCTGGATCTCTTCACCTGATGTGTTCCTTCATGAGCCACTTGCAGTGTGTCCCATATTTTCTTTGCAGTGGTATAACGTTGGATTCTACTGTACTCATCTGAACCAAGTACACAAATAAGTCATTTATAGGATTTAACATTCTTCTCCCACTTTCTCATGTCTTCAATAGTGCAATCAGCTCTTGTCTTTGGCACATCTACTCCTTCAGCATTTTTCTTCAAAGTAGCCAATGGCCCATCGGTGACAATGTCCCATAGCTCGTAATCCTCTCAAATAATGTGATCTCTCATCTTGTTTTTCCACCAAGAGTAGTACTAGCCATTAAAGAGTGGTGGCCTAGCAGTGGATTGTCCTTCCCAGTTTCCAGGTGGTGCACTCATGTTGATCTTCTCCTAAGGTGTAAGCCTCTTCAAGGATAACCCGCTCTGATACCAATTGATGTTTTGTACTTCAATGCCACACAAGAGGAGAGAGGGGAGAGGTTTGTATGGTGTCCAATTTTTGCGTGCCTAGATTATAGAATGGCCTGGTTCTTCTATGTGTTCCTTAAACAACTATTACAGAAATAATAAATGCGAAAAATAAAGAACATAAGTATTTTTACGTGGAAAACACACGGCTCAAAAGATAAAAAAACCATGCCCACTACTCAGTAGGATTTTTCCCAACACTTCATTAAATCACTGAGCCAAAACAGCATTTACAAAAATTCTTTGTAAACCTAAGGATTACCTCTAGTCCCATTGTGGCAACCAACCTCTAATTGTTGCGACAACTTCAAGTTAACTCTAACTTGAATACTCAGAGTACCTAATACAATTTCTTCTAGATAAAGTTGAAAGGTACAATTTAAAAATCACCTACTACCATAAAACTAGAATAAAAGACAGATACTTGGAACTAGTTCTTCTATTCAGTTCATGTAGCTTCAGGTTCGCACACTTGAATCCCACAAGAATTGCTTGCAAAATGCCTTGCTATTTTGCTCTCAACTCACGTTTAACTTCAGCTTTTGTATGTGTCTGTAAAGTGAGAACATCCCACAATTAGTAGAATAGGAAATAACTAGAATCCCAATGTTATACTCTTCCTTGGTGGAAGAGTTCTAGTTATCTTCAACTTCTAACTCCTCCCTTATCTTGGATAGTGTTCTCTTCGAGTAAGGAGTCATTCTCCTTATCAATTATGCTATCTTTTCGATTAGGATATATCCGATATAACCACTTAAGCTTATCTCCCTCACGTGCATCCCTTGTGCTTGAATATGCCTCTATCTATGTACACTATGGATGGACTTGGTTCATGCTTAAGTTCCTTTGTCAATCTTCAAAATAAACTTCACTTGGGTCAACAGTAAATATGTTGTCATTTCCTTCCAGAGATAGAAATATCAAATATGGTAAAAAAATTAGAACAACACCTAACAGTTATCCCACCTTCTATATGGGATGACTAATCTCATCATTTTAATGTAAACGTTATCTTGGGATTAGCAATATCCCAAACCAAACATGTGATAAAGTTAATTGATCTTGGGATTATTATTCTTATCCCACGTGTCAAACGACCCTAAGCGTATCTAAGTTTTTTATATGTCTTGTCAGACCAACAACTTGTCGATCATCTTATACGCAGTTTAATTCATGTGTTTTGGTTTTGTAAAAATCCTATGGACTAGTTAAAATTAGAGAACCTCTATTTCAATTTACTGTTTCCCCAAGATTTCGATATACTCTCTCCAACGCTCTGGCATGCAAACAACTACTAGTATTATTACTTTTCATAAACTCATCATTCGGTAATTCGATATTCCCCTTTTTTTTGTTTTTTTATTCTTTTTATGAAGGAAAGGTACCTACATGGCTATCCTAGCTCGAAAGTTTGCTTTTGATAAGACAATGTATGAAATATGGTAGGAAATTATTTCTTCAACCCGACCAAATGAGAGAATATCAGGAGAAAATTTAATTTCTCAAATATAAACTTATAAATTTTATATGGTGTTAGAGGTGGACCTAGGATTTAAACTTAATAAGTTCAATCTTGTACTGAACTTATTATAATATTAAAATTATAGGTTGATGTCTAATATTTGTTAAAATTTAATATATATATATATATATATATATATATATATATATAGTTTGTGTAGAAAATTCTAGGCTCAGATGAACCCGTAACTAAAAGGTTATATCCGCTCTGTATGGTGCATGATTATTTAAATTATATCAGTGTCAGCGTCCTTCTTTTGACAACTTTAGAATGAAAGAAATCGCTTATCTGCTTCTCTTTGGAGACAGAATAATCCAATATATTTTAGTCCCTTTTATGTCCCAAAAGCCATGCTTTCCAAAACTATTTTTTTATAAGAATTAAAAAAAATCTTTTGTCCAGTACTTAAATAGGACAATTCTAAAGGAATTTCTCTACTTAGTGACTATCACTCTCACTTAATAAACAAACCGTTTTAGTTTATTAAATATGAGCTGAATATATCTAGTTAAAAAGTGGTGACAATAGTCGTCGTTTGGCTGTTGTCATTGCTAATAGACCTTATCACGGATATCTTTAGTGATTATTATCGTCATTAAGTTTGACAGTATGTGCCCTCACTAGCAGTCAAATTCTTTGAAAAAAAATTTGGTTGCTTGTTTAGGACATTTTCTGTGTTGCTCTTTCTTGCTAAGGGATATTCCCTTTGGGACTTCACCGAAATTTAGGCAATAATTAAGTTTAGTAATAATACTTCATTTCTTGGTGTAATTACTTGTGCCTTTAAAAAATGCAGGAATCATGTGCCTTCTTGCCTGCATAAAATATTGGCTTTTAAAAATATTTAAAGGAGATTATATACTATTTGACAGTAGAATCTGCTATGTTAATAAAAAGGTTGGGTTTTGCTTTTTCCTCTTTGGATAATTATTCTTTCCTACGAGAGTTCTTGTAAAAATTGCACGGGGCGCCCTATTTGGTCGCCCACATTTAACCTATACCTATTTTTTTAAAATTTTTTAATTTGTACCCACTTTTTAAACAACTTCAGCCCCTTTCTCCTTCTTCTTCTCCTCCTCAAAGTTTTATCTTTTCTTTTTCCAGAAGTAAGGTTCATCCTTATCTTCTTCTTCTTATTTCTCCGGTGAATCCTATAAATTTTCATGTCAACCTATACATGTGAAACAACCAATTTACTTTCTTCGTCACTTCCTATCACGTGACATACACATATATACATGCAAAAGAAAAATATATTTAACACCATTTTGATAAATAAAAATTGCAAGATCTTGCAAGAAAAGCTATCTTATTATGAACATTACAAACTAAATACGATAGGTCATTGAGGCTATTTTTCTGGTGGATTTTCTTGTTTGTGGCAAATATATATATACACACAACATTGCAACAAAACTCATCAACTCACAGCTTTATCTGGGAAAGGGAAAGGGTAAAAAAAAGAAAGTAGAGCTATGTTTTATAAAATTAGCTTTCATTTTCACATGTATTCATTGCAACTAATGGTTCTGATCATTTACGATGCAGCAATAATTTTATTCTTTATATAAATATCAAGAAACCTGTGATTTGATGGAGACTTTGTTACATCCTTTTTAGTTACTACCATAAACAACACGAACGATAGGTTATATGTATGTTATTAAAACATGATAACTAAAATTTCACGTGAATAGAAGGAGACTGATGGTCTAATAACTACAGTCATACAAACACGAATGAAATTATAAACAAACAAAAATTTCAGCTCTAGAGCTGAAGTTCCTCAGTTACAAAGATAAAAATTTCAGCTCTAGAGCTGAAGTTTCCCAGTTACAAAACAAAAACTTCAGCTCAAGAGCTGAAGTTCGCCAGTTACAAAAACAAAAACTTCAGCTCTAGAGCTGAACATCAGGCCCGGCTACTAGAATGCTGAAGTTTTGCGTGATTGTCTTTGCTACTTCAAACCCGTATACTGAAGTTATGCGAAAAAGCAGGTACGCTTGCAATTTTTTTACAAAACGAGCAGAAGTTAAAACGTGACACAAAAAACGGGTATAGATATAAATGCTGGAGTTCTTTCGTCTAGTTAAAGATTTTATGGCCTTAGAAAAAGATAGAGTATATACGGTGCTAAAGGATTAAATAAAATAATAATAATGATAAAAATAATAATAATGTATAAATTTCAATTGTCAATGTCGTTCCATTTATGCATGTCTCAGCCAAATACTAAAAAAATAATATTGCGTTGCGACATGCTTAAATAGAACGACGTGAACAATAGGAAGCATTAGTTTTGTTATAAGAAAATTTTCCTTTATTTTTAATGTTGATATTACATGCATTAGATGAGATAAAATAGCTAAGCTACTTGTGTCCGATTAAATGCCTAGGCTAGACATCTATCTAGAAACAAGATCCCTAGCCTTCTAATTAGTGCCTTTACATTATTAGTGCAAACTTTCTTGTAATAAACTAATTTAAAATCTACTTGGAATTAAAAAAAAATATGATTATAGTTCCCTCCAGTCAACGTCCTTGACAAGAGAGTAGGGAGAGAAATTTCAACAAAGCAGATGAGATATGCAAAGTGACTTACTTTTTAAACTGCTTTAGGCTCAAAGAAACACCTAATTCCTTTTAGATTGATTATAAGTCAACGGTGTTTTAATCAACCACATGACTATCACTTACCAAACAAATATTGAGGCCAAAAGTCAGCCAAAATCTATGGAGCTAAGTCTAATGTTGAACAACTGTAATAAACTTTTCCCATGTGTTTAATTTTGTCGGCCAAAACGATATTATTTATATTATCACGGCTTTCAAGTTTTCAAGACTAATAACTTAGCTTGTAGAGTTCGTAAGAAGTTTTGAGTCTTTAAGATGACCTAATTGAAAAATAAAGAAATATATATATATATATTATGTTCGGACGAGGCAAACCCGAAAATAAAGAAGATAAAGAACACCAGATTTTAACGTGAAAAACCTTTTAAATCGAAGATAAAAAACACGAGATCACAAAGATCCAAAAATTACCACTACAACAATAAGAGGGTTACAAAACTTCTCCAAATTGGCTACACAACAAGTGCCAAACAGGGAGCAATAATAGCAACAACTAATCAATTGAAGAAAGAGGAGAATCACAAAAATGAAGTTGTTGTTCGAGGCTCGAAATCAGATGCTACGGGCCTCCAAATTCTTTCTTCACCGTTCAAATCAAAGACCAAGATGTTCCGAACACTCTGTCAATATTTCAACCCGATCAAACAGTTAATGAACCGGGATACGTGATTTGAAGTTGGCTGGTCGGAATAAAATCTGCAGCAAAAATAAATACTTTTCTTCTCTCTTCTCTCTTGATGAAAGCTCTCTCAAAAACTACTCTTTTATGCTTACATCTTTCAAAGCTTTGTATCAATATGTAAAGAACAATTCTCCAAGGTTGTCCTACTTATGAATAATGAGTGGTGCTTTCTCTTAAAGCCAAAACCCACTCAAAATAGGAATAAACACCGAATCCAATTCCGAATAGGAACGAAAACCAAAAGAGAATAGGATTAGGCCATTGGGCCTTTGGCTGGACAACATGGGCATTTTCCTAACAAACTCCCCCTCCAACCAAGTAGCCAAATGTATCTCCAATTAGAGGAACTATTGACAGGCTTCATGCCTGCCAATTTTTTGCAATACGCATGCTTATCTGCAAGCTTAACTACAAAGTTCTCACGCTGCTCCATATAAATCTCATTATTTAAATCACCATGAAGAAAAACAGTCTTCACATCCATCTGCTCAACCTCTAAATGTAGACTTGCGGCTAAGCCTAGAACCACACGAATAGAAGTCATTTTCACAACAGGGAAGAAAATTTCTTCAAAGTCAACTCCCTTCTTCTGGCCAAAACCTTTAACAACTAACTTCGCCTTGTACCTGGGCGCAAAAGTATGGTTATCTTACTTTATTCTAAATATCCATTTGTTTGACAAAGCTTTCTTACCTTTCGGGAATTTTACTAATTCATATGTGCCATTCTCATGGAGTGACTTCATCTCATCTTCCATGGATTCTATCCATGGATCTTTGTGAGTATCTTGCATGGCTTCATCATAACTCTCAGGTTATCAGTCAAAAGTACATACTAATTAGGAGGATAGCGCATGGATTTTTGCTTATCCCTTGCAGATCTTCTAAGAGAAGTTTTAGGAGCATTCAAAGTAGTTACCTGAGCAGGAATTGGTTGCTGATCAACCACAACGTCATCAAATGAAGCATCCATAAAATCTACACCATGATGATCATTTTGATCTTGATCACTATCTCCATCATTTTCTTGGGCTCCTTCATCTGCAATAGGTGCCTTAGTGATAGAAACTGGATCACTATCAACTAAGCTCTTATTACTCTGAGAATCTATCTTCTCAGCTTTGTCAATATCTTCAATAGTTTGGTCTTCAAAGAATATTGCATCACGACTACTAATAAGTTTATTATCAACTGAATCGTAAAAGCAATACCCAAACTCATCTTGACCATAACCGATAAAGATGCACTGCTTAGTTTTGACATCCAGTTTCGATGTCTCGTCTTTAGGAACATGCACACAAGCTTTACACCCAAAAACTCTCAGGTGATCATAAAAAACATCTTTGGCAAACCAAACTCTGTCTGGGACATCACCATCCAAAGCAACAGTAGGAGACAAATTATGCAGTGTTAAACATCAAGTTTCAACTACAAAAGTTTCTTAACACGGTCTAAAAATCAAAATTTACCCAGGCATAAATAAGGAGGAACGACGAGAAATAAAATAGAAAGTGAAAATACAACAACAACATAATAAAATTCTCCAAGTTGCGAATCCTCAGAGGAAATTAGGGAAATACCTAAGTTATTGGCACGCAGAAGATGAGTAAGTTCCTCTTAAGATAAATTTTATGCTTCCATCTTCAACTTTCATATCTCAACACGGAATCGTCTTCAATAACTCCGATCTTAGTTATATAGAGAGGAAGGTGGGCTTTGAATGGCACTCACAACAACTAATACGAGTTTCAAGAGAAGGGTAAAAGTGATTTGGGAAAATAGAGGGTTTTAAATGGCCATCACAGCTCTAGGGTTTTGGCAGTCAGTGAGAGGAGAAGGATTTGGGTAAATGAGAGAAATAAAGCATTTACTTACCTGAAAAATATGATATATCAATTTTACTACCAAAGAATCAGAGGCGACTCAATCGCCTTAATAGACCTTTTGTGGCAACTTTTGATTGGTCGCTACATATGCCTCTTCAGCAAATAAATTAATTTGGAGGAATTAAAAAAGTTATGTATATTAGAAGCGACTTTAATAAAGTCTCCACTAAAAGTTTACTTTCTATAACGACTATAGTTGTCGCTGCTAAAGCAATAATTATTTGTGGCGACTTTTTTCGGTCACGGCTAAAACCATAACAATAGTGGCACTTGAAGTGGTCGCCACTGAAAGTTGCCACTAAAAATCTTGTTTCTTGTAGTGAGTGTTATGTGCTTTCGCCTAAAATGTATTTGGAAGTTTAGCTTCTGAAAGCAAGAATCTAACTCCCTCAACTAGAGTTCTATTCATCTTCTCTGCCAAACCATTTAATTGAGGTGTCTTTGGTGGAATTTTTCTGATGATGAATTCCTTGTTCCTTGCAATAGTTATTAAGTGGATCACAATATTCACCAACATTGTTATTGCGAGCATATTTTAATTTCTTCCCCGTCTGTCTCTCAGCTAAGGCCTGAAATTCCTTAAACACGCCAAGTGCTTGATATTTAGATTTCAAAGGATACACCCAGAGCTTACGAGAATGATCATCAATGAAGGTCACAAAGTAAAGCGCACCACCTTTTGACTTTACTTTAAAAGGACCACACAAATCAGAGTGTACTAGCTCCAATAAATCGGGCTTTCTTGAGAGAGGATGGCTATGAAAGGAAACCCTTTTTTGTTTGCCAGCTAAAAAGTGGATACGTCTTTTCAGCTTTGCTGATTTTATTCCAGAAAGTAAACTTTTCTTCGCCAAACACGTAATCCCCCTCTCGCTCATATGACTCAATCTTCCGTGCCACAATTTTGATAAAGTATCACTTTCCACCAGATTTATTGAGTCATTAAGAATAAATCCCTGTGTCACATATAAATGACCTGACTTGACTCCTCGAGCCACTACTAACGAGCCCTTAGTGAGATTTCATTAGCCATTAAAGAGAGCATTATGGTAACCTTCATCGTCTAATCTTCTTGCGAAGATCAAATTGAAAGGAAAGTTTGGAGCATTCTTGACATCTTGAAGAACTAACGTTGAACCATTATTAGTTTTCAAACAAACTGTGCCAACACCAAACACCTTAACTTCACTAGCATTGCCCATCTTTAACACTCCAGAATCAACAGCAGTATAAGATGAGAAAAAGTCTTTTCTTGGTATGACATATGAGGTAGCTCCAGAATATACGATCCAGCTCGTCTCATGGGATACCAAATTGATGACATTTTCATTATAGGCAAAAAGAAGGTCATTTCGAACAATAACAGCAACATTGTTCTCGTTATTTTCAACTTTCTTTCCTTCTTTAATGTCTTGCAACAACTTGTCGCAAAACCTTTTGATGTGTCCTTTATTTCCACAGTGGTTTCATAATATTATAGTATTTGGACCTTCGGTTACTTCTACTTTTACCTTTATTCCTTGAACCTCTTATTCTATCTCTCCCCCGATCTTGTATAACCAAGATATCTGCTTGCGAGGACGAACCCTGAGATTTTCTTCTTACTTTCCCATTCAACACACCACTCTTGGCATATTCCATGGTTACCTTACCTCCAGGAGTTGAATTTGTCAAAGAAACATGAAGAGTTTCCCAAGAGTCAGGCAGAGTATTAAGAAGCCAAAGTCCATGTATCCCATCATCAAAATTAACTCCCATTCCAAACAGCTTATCAAGGACACTCTGAAAGTCATTTATGTGATCAAGGATAGGGATTCCATCTTTAATTGATTTAGCTAATCAATTGCTTTAGCAGAAACAACTTGTCGTTCCCAGTTTTTGAAGCATAAAGAGTCTCTAACTTTTCCCACAATGATCTAGCATGTGTCTCGCAATATGGATGCGAACATTATCTTCAACCCATTATCGTATATATCCACATACTTGTTGGTGCTCAAAATCCTAATCTTCATCAGATATACTCTCGGGTTTATGAGCTGCAAAAATGGGTAGATGCATCTTCTTCATGAACAACAAGTCTTTCATGTTGCTTCTCCAAATATTATAATTTCTCCCATTTAAACAAACCATCTTGCTCATATTCGCCTCCGTTCTGTAACAACCTGGATAAATAACCAAGTCTCTGATACTACTATTATAACGAGGAAGAGGCAAACCTGAAAATAAAGAAGATAAAGAACACCAAATCTTAACGTGAAAAATCTTTCAAATCGAAGGTACAAACTACGGGATCACAAAGATAAAAAAAACTCCACTATAACAATAAGATGATTATAAAAGTTCTCCAAATTGAATACACAACAAGTGGCAAGCACGGAGCAACAATAGCAACAACTAATCAATTGAAGAAAAAGGAGAATCCGCAAAAATGAAGCTATTGTTCGAGGATCAAAATCAGATTCTACGGGCCTCCAAATCCGATCTCCACCCTTCAAACCGAAGATCAAGATGTTGCCAACACTTAATCAGAATTTTAGCCCGATCCAATAGTAAAGAATTGTAAAACATGATTTGACATTGGCTGATCGGAATAAAATTTGCAGCAAAAACAAATACTTTTCTTTTCTGTTCTCTCTTGATGAAAGCTCTCTCAATAACCACTCTTATGTGCATAAGTCTTTCAAAGACTTGTATCAATAAGTATAGAACAATTCTCTAAGGTTGTCCTATTTATAGGTAATGAATGGTACTTTCTCTTAAATCCAAAATCCACTCAAAATAGGAATAAACACCGAATCCAATTCTGAACAGGAATGGAAACCAAAAGAGAATAGGATTAGACCATTGGGCATTTGGCTGAACAACATGGTCATGTGCCCAATAATATGTATATATATATATATACATATACATACACACACACACTCAAGGAAATGTAGACCAGATAATAATAACACTTTAATAGTATTACTCTTAGAAATTAATAAAAAATTAGATAAAGTTATTAAAGAAAATGAAGTAAAAACTAAGGTCGAAATTCCAAAAGTTGACAATTTAATTGAGCAATTAGAAAGATTAAAAATAACACAACCAAAAAAAAAGACATACATTAAGAAGACCCCAAAGATGGACTTTTTCCTAGGTAGGTCAAGAACAACAAACGAGGAGAGAGACCCTGAATAAGTTTCTCAAATAACATAATAGGTAATAATATGTTAATAAGAATCCTAACTAGAAAAAGACAAGAAGAAAATCAGCAACTAGATGAAATAATAGATATAGACAAAGACATACAAACTTTCCAACAAAATCAACTAAGATTACTCAACCCAAAAACATTATATAATGTAGGATGTTTTTCGAATAATTCACAATTATATAGATATTACAAAGAAGAACAGATATCAGCCATAGAAATAAAGTTGCAACAATAAATCTAATTAACCCAGAATCAGCGAGACAAGTAAAGAATTACAAAAGAATTTAATACATATGGGATTAATAGTAATAGAATTAAAAGGACTAACTAGAAAGAATTTAGGAACTAAAGTACTGATTTTGGTATATGATGATAGATGGTCAGATCAAAGAAATCTATAATAAGTTTAACAGAAGTAGACATGACCAATAATGGAGGAATATTCTATATAAACCCAAACTTCATGATAAAACTTAGTAGAATTCGGAAAAAATATAAAAATAAAAATACAGACTAAAGGATACGAAGAAATGAATAATGGAAACAATCTATTAATATTTGTAGGGTTCATAGGAAAAATGGCAACTAATAGTAATACAAAATTTAAAATTAAGATAGATGATGTAGTAGAAGTAATGAGAAATAAAGGAATAAAACTAATAAAACCCATCAAGATAAATCTAGAAGAATATGCAGGATTAGAACGGAATTTAAAGGATTTTGCAAAGCCAAAAGTACTAAAACCAAAATCTCATTTAATGTACACAAAATCTAAGGGAGAAACCTCAATTAGGTTTACTGATTATAATTATACTACCCATAGAGAAATAGATGATAGAACTGAAAGTACGGTAGAAGATACTGAATATATGAATATTGAAATAATACAGGATAAATTTGAAGTTGATATAGCACTAGAAAAAATAAGGAGTCTAGTTAAAGAAAATAAAAACAAGATTTTCAATGTAAAGGATGTAGACTTGCAAAATTAACCTTAAGCAAAACAGAAGAACATTTTAAGAAATGCGAATTAAGAACAGATAATTGGGGATATATAGTAGAAAATATTTCACAAAGAAAATAAAAAAAAATTGATAACATTTTAAAAGAAATGCAATATAATTATGATGATACAGAAACAGAATCTCTAATAAGTCTAAAAGAATTAATGGAATCAACTAGTTATAGTCCATTTCGGAGAACAACTCATCAGAGTACAGTAGATACTAATACAGAAAATGTATCTAGAAGAAGTGTATATAGACTAGGCCAACGAGCGGAGAATTCATTGCTCTATATATGACCATGAACTAAATGTATTGATAATTAATATATATATATATATATATATATATATATATATATATATATATAGTCATCTCGTATCCAGAATCCACTCATCTAACTAGATTATGATCACGTAGATTTCTCTGGAGGATGGAGGGATCTCATTTGTCACGATCCATTTTCTGAACATGTTCGGACCGGCACTCGATCACTAAACATGACCAAGCGAACCATCTCTGCTTATCAAATCTATTAAAACTCCAAACCTTATATGCAACAAGGCAATGCTCTAACCAAATACTTTTGATTAATTTTAAATATTTAAATAAATCAACTCCAAAACTTTATTCGTAGTAACTACTGAATTACTGCTAAGTTATTATCAAAAACATCTGAATCTTAACCCAACGACCATGTCTATAAAGCCTCTATTGATAAACTGACGCACTGCTCAGGACATGAGATTTCCTGGCAAGTTCTTTAAGTAAACAAAGAAATAACAAAATAAAGATGACTCTAAGGAATACTCCACGAACAAAAGCGGAGCTCACCACTAGCACTGGAAGAGAAGGAAATCCTAACCTGTAGCCTGCTAGCCTGCAAAATCGGTTCCCACGTTGTACCGCAGACCAACGTAGGTTCACAAAAGAGAACGTCAGTACCATCCATTGTAATCAGTGAGTCTCAACAACAGGGGGCGAAACATTAATAACATATACATTAGGAGCAAATGTTCTAAATGCATGTAAAACATAAAGCTTATAAGAACAATTCTAAATAATTGCATAATAGCAGTTTATGGATATTCTAAAAGAAATTGTTTTCTTTTTCTTTCTTTTAAATAATATACTTCACTTTATACTTTGGGAGTTCCAACTATCCTTACTTAATTCTGTTTCAGTCACCGTGTGATCGGCACGGATTCGATCCCAACCTGATCGAATAGGCCCAATCCATGAGGTGTCACTCGCTTCATGGTTCTCAGGCTTATGTATCATACCTTAGCATGACTAAGTAAATCCTCAGCAATGAGACCCTCATCTCGTGTGCTCCCAACTTTGGCACAAGTAGTTTCAGAATGTCAACGCCTTGTCAGGATCCTCGGCCTGAACGATGACCCCTTCTCAGAATAGAGGATACTCCCAAAAATATTTTCTTTCTAAAACTTCTTCTTGTGACTTTTTAAGTCTAAATCTTTTATATATACTTATTCTGGAATCCTTGTCCAAGGTCTAAACCACATAGCAGCGTATATGTAGTAGTGTCTTTAACTAGAGATAATAATTACTGTTCAACACTAACATAAGTTTTTTTTAATATAGACACCAATGTAGCTTTCTCGAAGACAGAAATCATGCACATCCCTTTCCCGAAGAAGGGACATCAGAAAACCTAATAATACAAAATGTCAAAGACCTATAAAATAAAGCTAATGAAGAAGTAAGTAATCAAATAGGCATGTCATTATTCCAAATGTAAGATCCTTATAGATTAATTTTCACTCCTAAATCATTTTCAATCTGTATGTCACACAAGGATAGTTCAGTTACAAAGATACATGCTAGAAAAGGGAAAAGACATGCCTTGTGTAGATAAAATCAACAATGTAGAAACAATTCTCTTACATGCATGGTATGGGTTTTCCCACTACTCGTAACCCCATATGCGAAGATCGTGCTATATCAAAATAATCATCTAAACTTTAGTTAGAAAATAATTCTAAGCTAATAGGTACTTACTACTCCAATTAAGTATATATTAACTCTTTTATGCAATTCATCAAACACCTTGTATGCGTGCTTTTGTGAGTTAAACCACTTTAGCAAAGGGTTATATCAACTCACCTCAAAATTTCTAGAGCCAATACGTAGGACCCAGTCCAATTGACACCAGTCAAACAATCGATTCTACAACAACCAGTGCATTTTAATCAATTTTAAAGTACTACACCTAAATATGAAATTTATTATTGATATAGAGGAAGAAAGGAATTAACTACTTTATTCTTACGTAATACTACTGTAGGGTAATTGACAATAAGAAATTTTATATACTTAAATTCAAGAATTAGTGATTCGTAATGAAACCTAGAATCTTCCGTGAGTATTTTACTGTAAAGCACTGCTGTTTCTTGGCAATAGAACTTGGGGTTCTATTCCTTTTTTTGTTCCTAAGGCTTATGCCTTTTTCCTGCCAAGATTCCTTTATGGGCTTGGCTTGCACACCCTTTTTCTTTTGCTTTCTCCTTTTTTTGGACTTAATTAGTAATTTACCCACTTTTAATAATTAATAATATTAAACTTATTAATATTTCCCTAATTGTATATTCAATTATTTATGTGTATATATATATATATATATATATATATATATATATATTCACTACAGGACAAGATGATAATAATAATAATAATAATAATAATAATAATAATAATAATAATAATAATAATTTAATTCTATAATTTGCGTGTCTCGAAATTTTTATAAATTTGAGGAGTGTTACAATCTTCCCTCCTTAAAAACATTCGTCCTTAAATGTTGCTAGGGCCTTATTCTTAAGCTAACAATCATTGCTTAGGTCCTTGAACTTCTTAAATTTTCTTAGCACTACTGACTCTTCCAAGGGACTCAAAATTTTGGCTAACTCCCTAAATTTTTAAAAAATTTGGCAAAGTTTTCCTTGTAAATTGGAATATCTAAAAAAATATCCCTGTCACAAATATCACAACCACATCAACAACAACAAAATATACCATAATAGGTCATTCATAGGCACCATATGCAGCTCATAAATTAATTACTCTCACTCTGGTAAGGAGGTACCACAATTACTAACAAGAATCTAAAGCACAACAACTCTAGCACAAGTAAATCACTTTAATGAATTAAATATACTATGGCATAAACTAAATTACTACAACAACTAAGTATAATCTAGGAAGGATAGAAACACTTACTAACTTGTATTTAATAAATGAAATATAAATGTCAAACCAAACTTAGGTTCATGTACCTTTTTCCTCAAATTAATATGGATATTTCTCTCTCATATCTTCCTCGACCTCCCACGTAGCCTCTTTTGAATCATGATTACTCCACAAAACTTTTACCGATGCTATATCTTTTGTTCTTAACTTTCTTACTTGCCTATCGAGAATTTCAATAGGTACCTCTTCATAAGTCAAGCCTTCTTTAATTTTTATGGTATCGACATGTATTATATGCGACTCATCATGAATGTACTTCCTAAGCATAGACATATAAAAGACAGGATGAACAAAGGACAACTCAACGGGTAGCGTTAGCTTATAAGCCACGTTTCCTTTCTTTTCTAGAATTTCATAAAGTCCGATAAATCTAGGGCTAAGTTTCTCTTTCTTATAAAACCTCGTAACTCCTTTCATTGGTGAAACTTTCAAAAACACCTTATCACCAACCATGAACTCTAACTCATGATGCCTCTTGTTAGAATAAGACTTTTGACGACTCTGAGACGCTTTAAGTCTTTCTCTAATTAGCTGAGCTTTCTCCAAGGACTCACAAACAAACTCTGAACCAATCAATGGCACCTCTGCTGGTTCAAACCAACCCATTGGAGACCTACATATCCACCCATACAACGCTTCATTAGGAGTCATACCAATGTTGGCATGATAGCTGTTATTGTAAGAAAATTCTATAAGTGGCAAGTGATCATCCCAATTACCTCAAAAATCTATACCACACGCACACAACATATCTTCGAGAGTCTGAATGGTCCTTTCTGCCTGGCCATCAGTCTGTGGATGGAAAGTGGTGCTTAAATTGACCTTGGCACCTAATCTTTTCTGAAATGCCTGCCAAAAATGCGCCGTGAACTAAGGGCCTCTATCAGATATGATTGAAACTGGAGTACCATGCAATCAGATTATTTCCTTGATGTTCAATTGCACATACTGGTCTGCGGAATCTGTCGTCTTTATTGGTAGGAAATGCACGGACTTTGTCAGTCGGTCTAAAATAACCCAAATTGAATCATGTTTACGGTACGTGCGAGGTAGACCTACTACGAATTCCATATTAATCATCTCCCACTTCCACTGTGGTATCTCTATATCTTGAGCTAGGCCACCAGGCCTCTGATATTCAGCTTTGACTTGCTGGAAATTTAAACATTTAGCCACATGATCTGCTACTTGTTTCTTCATGCCATTCCACCAATACAACTCTTTCAAATCTAGATACATTTTGGTAGCATCCGGGTGGATAGAGTACCTTGAACTGTGAGCTTCCTCCATTATGGCCTTCCTAAGACCATCTACATCAGGCACACATAACCGATCATTCAACTTCAAAACTCCGTCACTTCCTAGAGTAAAAGCAGTGATTTCTTTGTTTTTGACTCCTACTTTTAA